>NW_007248756.1:71335-84612 GCF_000164805.1 Carlito syrichta
TATCTCAGTGTGGTTTTGATTTGCATCTCCTTGATGATTAGTGAGGCTGAACATTTCTTCATGTGTCTGTTGGCTGCTTGGAGGTCTCCCTTTGAGAAGTGTCTGTTCATATCTTTTGCCCATTTCATAATGGGACTGTTTGTTTTTTTTCTTTTCAGCATGTTGAGTTCCTTGTAGATCCAAGATGTTAAGCCTTTGTCAGACCTGAAGTTGGCAAATACTTTTTCCCACTCTGTCGGTTGTCTCCCTGCTCTCTTGATGGTTTTTCTGGCTTTGCAGAAGCTTGTGAGTTTAATGAGGTCACACTTGTCTATCTTATCTCTTATGGCCTGTGGGTTTCGGGTTTTGTTCAGGAATTGGATGTCAGTTCCAATTTCCATAAGGGTGTGTCCTGCATTTTCTAAGGTTCTTATGGTTTGAGGTTTTACATTTAGGTCTCTGATCCCTATAGAGTTAATTTTTGTGTATGGAGATAGATAGGGATCTTGCCTGAGTCTTCTGCATGTGGTCAGCCAGTTTTCCCAGCACCATTTATAGAATAGGTTCTTCCCTCCCCAGTGGTAGGTGGTGGAGGTTTTGTCGAAGATGAGTTGGTTGAGAAATTGAGGTTTAGCTTCTGGAATCTCAATTCTATTCCATTGGTCTATATGCCTGCTTTTGTACCAATACCAAGCTGTTTTGATGATTGTAGCTTTATAGTAAAGTTTGAAGTCTGGTAGTGTGATACCTCTTGCTTTTTTTTTTTTTTTTTGGCTGGATATTGTTCTGGCTATTCTTGATCATTTGTGTTTCCATATGAATTCCTGTATTGGTTTTTCTAGCTCTGAGAAGAATGTTGCTGGTAATTTGATGGGTATTGCATTAAATCTGTAGATTGCCTTAGGTAGAATGGACATCTTTGTAATGTTGATTCTTCCAATCCATGAGCATGTGATATTTTTCTACTTGTTTGTGTCATCCTTGATTTCTTTGAGCAGTGTTTTGTAGTTTTCATTGTAAAGGTCTTTCCCATCTCTGGTTAGGATGATGCCAAGGTATTTCATTTTTTTTTTTTTTTTTTTTTTGGCTATTGTGAATGGGATTGTGTTTTGGGGGAGTTTCTGCTTGTTTATTATTGGTGTAAAGAAATGTGATTATCTTTTGCAAATTTGTTTTATACCCTGAGACTTTGCCAAAGTCCTTTATCAGTGCAAGGAGGTTTTTGACAGATTCTCTTGGGTTTTCGAGGTACACCATCATGTCGTCAGCAAAGAGGGATAACTTGACTTGCTCTTTTCCTATTTGGATACCCCTGATCTCCTTCTCTTTTCTGATTGCTCTAACTAGGACTTCCAATACTATATTGAACAGAAGGGGAGAGAGTGGGCTTCCTTGTCTTGTTCCACTTTTCAGGGAAAATATTCCAATATTTGTCTGTTTCTTCATTTTCATTTGTTTCCAGGAATCTTTCAATTTCTTCTTTGATTTCATTGCTGATCCAGTCATTGTTAAGCATCATGACGTTTAGTGTCCATGTCTTTGTTGGCTTTGGGGAAATGTTGTTGATTTTGATATTTGTTTTTATTCCACTTTGGTCTGATAATGTGCATGGCAAGATTTCAACATTATGGAATTTGCTTATGCTTGATTTTTGGGCAAGGATGTGATCAATTTTGAATTATGTTCCATACGGTGATGAGTAGAATGTATATTCTGTGGTTGTTGGGTGGAATAATCTGCAGGTATCTAATAAGTCCATTTGGTCAAGTGTCAAGTTTAGGTTCTAGACCTCCTTGTTGATTTTTTTTGCCTCGATGATCTACCTAGGGCTGTTAGTGAGGTATTCAAGTCCCCTATAGTGTTAGACTCAATATCTTTTTTATTTTATTTAGCAGTTGCTTTATAAATGTTGGTGCTCCTTTGTTCGGCGTATGTTTATTTAGGATGGATATCTCTTGTCGATGTATTGAAACTTTTCTCATTATGTAGTGTCCTTTTGCATCTTTTTAAATTTTTGATAGCTTAAAGGTTGTTTTGTTTGACATTAATATTGCAATTCCTGCATCTTTTTTTTTAATCCATGTGCCTGGAAACTCATTTTCCATCCTTTAACTTTGAGTCTGTGTGTGTCCCTTGTAGTGAGATGAGTCTCCTGGATGCAGCAAATAATGGGGTCATGGTTTCTTATCCAGTTCACCATTCTGTGTCTTTTCAGTTGTGCATTTTGTTCCTCACATAATTATTGATATGTGAGGGTTTGTCTCTGTCACAATATTCTTATAGAGTTGTTGTTTTTCCTCTTTGTTTGTTGTCATTCTTTTGGTGTTGGGGTTGATTCATGTGTGTTTTCCATCTTTTTCCTGTACTTTTGTAAAGAACATTGTTGTTCTTTTCTCCTTTTCCTCTGTGTTTAATAGGTTCTTAAGTGTTTCTTGTAGAGGTGGTATTGAGGCAGCATAATTTCTTAGAGATTGGATGTCTGGGAAAGTTTTTAATTATTCTTCACTGATGCAGCTTAACCTGGTTGGGTAGGTTATTCTTCATTGAAATTTTTTATCTTTGACAACTTTGAAGATTGGGCTCCAAGCTCTCCTAGCCTGAAGTATTTCTGTATATAAATCTACAGCTATTCTAATTGGTCTTCCCTGGTAGGTAGTCTGACCTTTTTCTCTTGCTGACTTTAGGATTTTTTTTTTTTTATACATACTTTGTTTAGGCAAATTCTTATGTGTCTGGGAGTTGGTCTTCTCATCTGTTGTCTTGCAGGGGTTCTTTGAATCTCTTATATTTGAATTTTTGCATCATTGTTGAGATGAAGAAAGTTTTCTTGAATAATTTCATAGAATGTTTGTTTCAGGGTGATCTCTGCCTCTTTTTCTACCTCAGGAAGTACAATTATTCTTAGGTTCAGTCTCTTGAAGTAGTTGTTTGTCTCTTGAAGATTTTGTTCTGTCTTTTTAAGCTTCTTTTCTATGTTTTTGACAGTTTGGGTTAGTTCTATATTTTGGTCTTCAAGCTCTGAGATTCTTTCTTCTGCTTGGCTAATTCTGCTTTCCATGCTTATTAGTTTGTTTTTTATTTCAATCATAGTATTCTTTACTGTGGTTATTTCAGTTTTCAACTCCTTCCTATTGTCTTCTTTTCCCTCCTCAATTCTTTTTATTTTCTCTATTAATGTCTTGATTTCTGGGTTTGTCACATGTGACCAGTCATTCTGGGGGTTCTTCATTGCTTGAGTTCCAAAGTCTGTTTTCTCAGTGTCTGACCTCCCAGGGGTCTGTGTGTGACCTATATTCTTCTATTGATTTTTCTTCATCTGTGTAGATTTTTCTCCTCACTTTTTTCCTCCCCTCCCTACCCCATCTTCTTTAGTTCTGTTGTTCAGGAGTGGAGGGGTTGCTTTTACTTCTGCTTGTTCAATCTCCTATTTTTCCTTATATATATACCTGTCTTTGCTCAATTCTGAAGCTGGACTGTAGGTTGGGGGTGATTGTTTTTGCAGTTTTGAGATTTAATTAAGGGGGAGCTGTGATTCAAAATCTATCTGCAGATCCCAGTATCCACTGACAGGTGTATGGGTAATCTGGACCCCCACTTCCCACTGCCTTGCAATCTGTCCATGCAGTGGGGTTATAGGTTTACTCCCTGAAAGCAAAATAAGGTAAGAAAAAGAAAAAGAATGGAACAGAGAGTGGGGAGGGGGTGTGGAGAGAGAGAAGAGTAGAAGGAAAAACATACAACTGTACCAACTAACAAATGAAAAGAGACACAAAGACAGATAAGAGAAAAAAATGAAACAAACAAACAAAAAAAGCCAAAAGAAATACAAAAAAGCTAAGCATACAATCATACAGAGACACAAGCTAACCAACCTCTTTATTGGTGTACTATTCCTCTATACAAACATGACGTCTTAAGAGAAAAAAATAAAATAGAATAGAATCAAGTCAGTAAACTAACAGAACCAAAGCAAGTATAAAAATGTTATTGATAACAGTAAGAAAAGAAAGAAAAGGGGGAAAATGGTTAAGACAAACAGACAAAGAATAAAAAAAATTTAAACAAGGGAACCAAGCACACTCTGAGACTTTTCCTTTAAGTCTGATGTCCCTTCAACTCTGATTTCTAGCTCTCATTGCAGGCTGATGGAGTTGCTCACAGTTAGGGTCAGTTGCCACTGGCCTGCTATGGTGTGTGTGTGTGTGTGTGTGTGTGTGTGTGTGTGTGTGTGTGTGTGTGTGTATCAGATCTGGGTTGCCTGCCAAATCTGCCACTCAGATCTGGCCTGTGTCTATCTACCATGAGGGCAGGACTTCTGTCCCTCCCATTTTGATTTTGTTACTTTGAATCCCAAGCTGGAAGTTGGGTCGAGCTGAGTGGATCTAGTCTCACAGCTCCAGTTGATCTCTTTTTCTATTGCAGCCTGACTGAGCTAGGAAGGTAGATTGCGAGACTGCTGGGCAGTGCAGAACAGCATAGCACTGGGCTACTCAGGCCAGCTGGGTGGAGCCGTGCAGCAGGTGGGGGAGCCTGGAACTCCATGGGAATAGGAGCCAAGGGCTGTCCAGGGCGGAAGGGAGCAGGCAACATTGGTGGTGGTGGTAGCCACCACTTCAGCAGTGGGGTGCATGTGATGAACTCTGTCAGCTGGGTGCCGGGTGTGGGGTGGGGCGTGACAGTGGCAGCGGCGGCTTCAGTAGTGTGGTGCTACGGGGCAGGGCTTCACAGTCCGGGAGCCGTGGGCCACCTCAGGCGGGAGCCGTGGTGACCGTGGCGCCGGCTACAACTGAGGCAGCCATGGCCTCGGCTGAGGCAATGGCGGCATGGCCAAGTCAACGACCAGCAGCATGTGAAGGGCAGGCTGGCAGTGGTGAGAGCTGCAGTCCCTGGGGGAGAGCAAGAGTCTTTATGGGTGTTCTCTTTCACAGAGGGTCTCATGGACCAAACTGCCCCATCGCCATCTTGCCAGAACTACACTGCTTTCTATTCAAAAGTTTTCACCTACTTCCAACAGTCTTTTAAGAAAATAAATCAATATGATAGAATCATTTTTTTTCGTTATCTGACAATTATTCTGAAACAATGAGCATGTTATTATTTCCAGAGTTTAATAGTCAAATACGTTTTTTTAAAACTGATGTCATGAAACAAATTATCATCAAATATTTATTGAGTACCTATTATGTTTAAGAACCAAATTTTTAACATAATTTTAAGAAAAGCATGAATTTATATTTAATATTTTTGTATAAATCCATTTCATTAAATTCTAAAACTAGGTGTACATTTTTTGCACTGATTATGTATACCTATATTTATGTTTGTTTCTATATCTATATCAACATATATTGATTTGTATATAAATCTATAAAGATCATTATAAGCATAGACATAGAGATAAATAGCTATGTTTTGATATTGACATATAGTATTTAAAAATTAAATATGTAGAGGTGTACTTATTTTAATTTGATAAAAAGTAATGAAATCATATTATTTGGAAAGTCACTATTCTAAGTGCTATTAAGTTTCCAGAAATTATTCCTGCCTTCAAGGAACTTACCTTCTAAAATCAGAGTTTAACATTCAGTTTCCTTTCTGATGGAAATTACTGTTTCTATATGCATAAAACATATTAAAGAGAAAAGCCTATTTCAAGTGAAAAAGGTTCATAATAAAACTGACAATTTTGGGAGGATTTTAAAATAGAGTAGAATTTCAAAAGGGAAATACATTTTTTGAAAAGTTGAGTGCATACATTTTTTGATGATAATCCTGACATCACTATACACAGTTCCTTAGAATAGTAGTTCTCAACCTTGACTTCCCATTGAAATCATCTGGTAGCATTAAAAATAGACATGACATGCCCCTGAGATTATTATTTGACTGATCTCAGAAGAAACCTGGTCATAGAGATTTTTAGGAGCTCTGTGAGTGATTCTCATGGGCAGACAACATTGAGAACCATTGCCTTAGTTAATAGTCAAGAGATTGTAAGAGGATTAAAAATGTCCATTTTTCAAGTCTGTTATAAAAGTCTACTACTTATCAAACAATGTTAGTCATTAGAATTCATAATAACTTGATACAATTCATTCCTTTGTGAAAAAAAGGAAAATAAAACAAAATTGCTGCATTATGTAAGAGGCAAATAAAATGCCCGATCCGGTGCATGACACATAAAACATGAGGAAAATAAAGAATATTTAATCATTACCTCAAATAACGTTAGGACTGGAATAGATATATTACATAGGTAATCTTAATTCATCCTCATATAAGCCTCTTCAGGCTGATATGCCTATTTCCCACATAAAAGTTTTCACATATGTATACATGCATGTATCTATAGATACCAAACTACAGAGCTCTTAAATGCCAACATTATACTAATTAACACTGTATTTCTAAGCAAATGCTATGAATATTTTGCTTTTCAAGAGCCGAGAGCACTATTTATGATACAACAATATGTCTAGCATATCCCGAGGGAAAACAAAGGCTAGATCGTCAAGCATCACACAAGATTACCACCACATCTCAACATGCTTATCATCACATCCCAGCATTCACATTGATGGAATGTTAGGTAAAATCTGTTCAGACACTACCTGCTGCAAGATTAAGAGTGTTTAAGCAGCAAAGAACAGGAAATAAAGAGAGAAAATTAAAGATCCTAAATAAATCTCTTTAGGTTTTACCTGAACAAACTTTGTTGGCCTCTGTGTTCTAACCCTTGCTTGCTCTTCAACTACATCTCCTGCCATTGTTCTCTTCACATACTGACTCAGAACACACTGGGTTTCTTCACTTCGCTTATTTATTTCACACTCTTTCAAGATACCCACATTCTTTCCTTACCTAGGTACTTCTATGAGCTGTTTTCTCTTGCAGGTTCTTGTTTAGACAGATTGTCTGTACCGTACCACTTTAATTTAAAATAGACTCTTCTTGTTTTTTGTTGGTGTCTCTCCTCCTTTTTTTTTTTCTCTCTTTTTTTCATAGAATATTTTCCAAGTTGTAATTATGTCTCCCAAATGTAAGCCCCATGAGGGGAGGAAGTTAATTTGCTTTGTTGATCAAAGTGTACCAAACATCAATTTCACTTTTGTAGTCACAAATAGTTGTTCAGAATAAAATAAATAATTGAGGAAATACAACTCTGGCATATGCGTACTATAGAAACACATCTAAGAATTGAAATAGAGCTTCCATGAGTAACCTCTTGACCCAACTGTTTGTGGATTATAGGAGTGTGTATGTATAGCAATTCTGTGTGCAGTTTCTCTTATAGCTATGACCAAAAATTCAATTAAAATATTAATTATTAGAAGGACAGAAGGTAATTGAAAGATCCTTGGTCAAAAATAGTTATTATCAAATGAAAAATATGAAACATGAAAAATTACAAGTTCAATTATTAGAAAATTGAATTCTTGTCAATTATTCAAAAGAAACAAGACAGCAACATGCAAAATTAGATATAACATTTAGAAATAAATCATTGCCTTGCTAGACTCTGGTGTGGCCATGTGCTCTTTGAGCCATGGCTGTCACCATGCTTCCTGGCTTTGGTCCATCCCCCACTTTGGGGAGGTGAATCTTCTCTTTCTCTCTCTCTCTAATTTACTTTTAAATAATGTGTGGTCCAATGTGTGAGCCTGTACCTGCCAGAACCTTGGGCAGGTGGAAATACTTTTAGAAATAAAGCCTATGTACATGTATGAAAAAAAAAAAAGAAATGTCACTTTTTAAAATAATATTTTTTGTTATAAAATAAATATCCAACATGATGGATAAATTAATCTAATTGCTGGATATAACAAGGATGCCTGGATCTTAAATAAAAGTGTAATGGAATTGATTTATGACCTCCATGGTAGACTGCCTGAATAGCTGTTTCTACAACCCTGTCTCATGCCTCTGCATTTGTGATATGCATAATTTGAACTGTAAAAGTGAGATAACTGAAGACAGTTGTAAGGCATTGATACATCAGTTATAAAATAAGAATGGCAGACATCATGAGGGTAGAACAAGAGGCGTGATCTTCATGATATGAGGAAAGATATTAACTGTGAAAATGATGTTAATTACTTTCTAAATGTCATTCATTCAGCGTGTTCATGCTATATTAGCAAAAATCCATCTATTATCTCTTAATGGTTACTGGGACAAATAAATACCATGTTGCTGAAATAATTAAATATTTTTAATAACAGCAAGTTTGATTCTGCTAAATTTATTTTTAGATATTAAAGTTTTAAATGAGTCAAAGTTTCAAAGGTGTGATTAAAAGGGGCAACACTCACTTCAGTTATAATAATATAAATAATATAAGTGATAAATATATACCAAAATAAGCCAGAATGAATAGGCATTAAAAACAAATATAAAAGCAGTATATATAGACTGGTAACTTGATTAGTAGCATGACCATTACTATCAGTATTTTCTGATGTACACATTTAAAACATCAAATTTTTGTGAGATTATTGTGTAGTACCAGCAATACCAGGGGAAGACTTTCACCTTACCATGGCTTGGCAGTCATCTACCCTTACTTACATATGAAAAGCTTCAGATACCTCAGCATCAGGTATATGAAAAACTACATCAGGTATGTGAGAAATTGTATGAAGAGTTGGAAAGAGTAGCACATTCCTTAAGAATGTTGTCTCCTGGATTATTTCAGCATTTTAAATTCGACTTTTACAACAACAAATTAGAAATGGGTAAACTTATGGTTATTTACAGAACTCCTACTATATGTATGAATGTTTGCTAGATCCTGAGGAAGGGGACAGATATGAAAACAAGGATGTACCTATTAAGTTGATGTATACATTCATATCTGTACATGACAAAGTAAATTCTATTACCATAAGTGTAACACATTTGCAAGACTTAAAAGGACGTTGGCATTTGTGAAATGTTATCTTGAACATTGTTTTTTGAAGTGTATTCCATAGAATACCAATTCTAGAAAAATCCTTGACACATATCAAATAATTAATACATGCTGTTGTAAGTTATTAACTGAATGTTTTAAGAAAAGAGGTTCCATTACAGGGTATATGAAATTCAAAGTACATATAATTTTATAACTCCCAACAATCTTTGACAAATTAAATGTATCTCTTCAATGATGTTCTTTATACAATTTCCTCAACTTTTTAGGTGTTATATATAGTTTCAATTGTTTTGGGTCAAATAAGCAATAAAGATATGTTTTCTACAGCTCACTTTAAAAAACTGTTATGACTATTTAATTTTTCTTATTAGTGTTAACACTTTTGTAATAAAGTGCCTGGCACAGACATTATTAGCAGGAGTAGTCATTCAAATATCTTTTATATTTTTTTATGAGCACTATAGACACCAAAAATGGTAATGCCTTAATTAAACAAATGATTTGCTTTTAAAACAGTGGTGACAGTAATTGATATATTTATTACTTGTTCTCTTCCATGATCAATAGCTTTTGTATTGACTGTGTAGAGCCTCATTTAATTCAGCATTTATTTGATAAATATTTATGTATCTCTACTCAAGTGCTAAAAGTGCAATAAAGAACGAGAAACCTCCTGCACTCACAAAACATCTAGACTTCTGAAGAAGATAGAAAATAATAGCTACATGATATAGTAAGTGAGAAGAAAAAGATATGCATAGGGTGCTAATAGGAAGTCCACCTATGAGACAATGGGTATGAGTAGCATGAAGGAATACTTCTTGCAAAAGGAGATGTAAGCTTACTTTTAAAGAACCAACAAAAATACATATGCTGAAATATGAGGGAGAGTGAAAAGGTATCCCCTGAGAAAAATAGCATGTTATGAGGAGATGGTAGGAAGTTTGAGAAGAAAGTGAAAGGGAAGGAGTAGAGCATAAGCTGTTGATACGCCAATGAACTGACTTTGACTGAAACTTATAGACACTGATGGAGTGGAGAAATAATGGGATATTTGAAAGGAGAAAAAGGAAAACGCCATATCAATGTGTATTTTGCTTATCAGGCTAATGTGTCTGGTGCTCACACACAAGACAATGAAGAATCAATGAAAAGCAAGTGAATGGGGTGACTAACTATAAAAAGTAATTGATTACTAATATTTCCTACCCTCAATGATAGACCCCCAAACTGTACAAATTATAGAAGACAAGGCCAGGTAAAGATCTTTCACAGCAAATTTTTATCATTAAACTAACTGGAAAAAACGGGACTTCATGAAAAGATGGAGAATTATAAAAATCATTCTCATAATCAATGATAAGTTGTTGGGGTCAAATGCTGGAATATGAGAACAGAAAGGGAAGTGAATTTTGTGAAGCCCCTACAGTATGCATCATACAATGCTAGAAACTGTTTTAAAACTAACTAATGCTTAACAAGGATTCAGTATATCCTTTACAATCTTAACCGCATAGGATGGCTTTACTCATAAATGTTAAATGATACAGTTTTCTTAATGCTCCTAAAACACATTTCCCTTACAGAAACCTAAAGAGTTCACTATTGTCTTTATATCTTTAACCTGTTGGATAAGTTGGAATACTATTAAGCTTGTAAATGACTGCCATTTGCTTCTCTTTACTCAGTGTATATTCCAGTAAGTGATATATAACATGATTAATTAATTAATACAATCAAGTATCTAGGCTGGTAGTTTCCATATGACTTTCTTTTCATTATATTTTAAAGATGCGGGGTGCAATTCAGGGTATAGAAATGTTCATTATACAGGTACCCTTGTTGATAAGTTGTGCCCCTGGCAGTTTCCCTCAACAGCCAATCCTACCCTCCCTTTATATGGCTTTCAATAAAGGCATGCTGTTAAGTAGATAGAATTATTTCATTATTTGTATTCCAGGAATTTAGTTTCTTCATTTGTTAAATTCACTCTTCTCTTTAAAAATTTTCTTTCTTAGTTTTAATTTACTGTTGTCTACAGTTGCCTCACATGATATTAAGGTCATAATGCAAAGATTTGGGAAAAGTAGAAAAGACATTTTATACCATGATAATTCCTTATAATTCATCTTAAAGATATACTATATAGTTCTTCTTAATGGAGTTTAGAGTTTAGGGAAAAAAGTAGACAACAATGCCCAAGTTACAAGGCAAAATACAGGTGATCATTTAATATGAGAATTAAACTAGTCTTAGCAGCAAAAAAAATTATCTAAGGGATTGTAGAAGATAGAGTCAGGCTTTTTCTGTCATCTCTAATCTTGTATATTGTAAAATCTTACATCTTTTCCCACTGTCTGATATGTAGATTAATTTGATGAGATGACCATCTTAACAAAGATGTAATTCTCATAAATGTATTTTGGCATAAGCTCAAAATATGATTTTTACTTGTTAAAAGTGCTACATCAGTAGGTTGTAATATTATATTCATTGAAGATCTCATCTTACAATTAGATAAATATAAGTAAACTAAATAGTTTACTTACTTCTTTTTTTTTGAGTTGGTGTCTCACTCTGTCGCCCAGACTGGAGTGAAGCGGCAGCTCCCGGCCACCGCAGCCTCGACCTGCTGGGCTCCGGCGATCCTTCCACCTCAGCCTTCCAAGTAGCCGGAATTACAAGCATGCACTACCACGCCTGGCTGATTTTTTGATTTATTGTAGAGATGAGATCTTGCTGCCCAGGCAGGTCTCGAACCCGCGGGCTCAGTCAATTCACTCACCTCAGCCTCCCAAAGGCGCGGGATTACAGGCTGAGCCACCGAGCCTGGCTACTTACATTTTTTATAATGATAATGAGTTAAATATTCTTACATGTTTGAGCTCCCAAGAAGAAGACAAAACAGAACTAGACATACAAAAAATAAATATTAGGGAATGCAAAGGTGGACTTCAAAATAAAATGCAAGCCTAACTCCCCGTGAAGGAGAAACAGAAGGACGGGTAATTGTGTCAGGAAAACTCAGACTGTGGCACAGTTTAGAAAGTTTCAAACATATCACTGGAGATTCCTCAAGCTAAAGTCACTCATCAAAACAGTTCTTCATCTTACCAGATAACCACTCAGTGACCCCACCATGCACTATCATTCACTTAGTAAAGCCTACATAAAACTTAGCTTTTGTGCACACTCGGAGAATCCAGAATTGTGACAGCTAGTATCTTCACACCTGCAGTAGGAGATAGGAGAAGCATGTTTTCATGACTTTTATTATATGCACATATATCTATATATCTTTGTTTTCTCTTTTTATTCTTCTGCGTTGAGTCACACTATTATTTTTAAATTTCTATATAAAATATGTAAATATTTTTAAACTGCATCATGCATATTTCTAAATTGTGCAACATTGCTAAGGGGCAAAGCACAATGTATTCATAAATACAATGCTTAAATGTATCTTATTATACACTTGTCATTATAGGATAGTAATGTTACTAATTATAATCTTAATGAATTTAAGAAACATAAAATTATATTTATATCTGATTGCACAGCTGTACTTTTTGATCCCTTTGGGCATTGCCTGGGGCATAGCAGAACCAGAAACTCAGTTCTTGGCATTTGGGCCCAGGATTTCCATTCCCTTGTGACATAGTGTTTGTCAATTCCTATTGCCTGGTTGGGATTAATGCCAGTACTCTTTTTAAATTCCACTGGTCTCTGTTCCTTCCATTCACTTGTTCACTCATTCGATACTGCTCTGGGGTAGTGGTAGGTGAGCATATGGAGGATCTCGCCTATGGAGGATTAGAAACAACAACAGCAGCAGGCCTGCTGGTGGGAAGCAGTATCTTGTTTGTTAAAGTCAACCCTCTTCCCACTGAAGCAGCCCCAGGCAGAGGGACCACCAGCCAAGAATGTCAGAAAACATGGAGTATCCCAGACCTTCACCCAGACTGGCATTTCAGGAAGGAAGACAGCCTTTGCCTAGGGGACATCACTGCAGAGTTTGATGATTCTTGGTAATTAATCAGCAGGTTCAGTGAAGGTATCAGACTGTATCAGGAAGAATGAATAAGGATAATTCTTTAGATAATATGTAAGAAACTAGAATTATTCTCAAAAAGACAATATCAAAGTGCCATCTTCTCTCTAGAGGAACAGGTCCCTGCATCTACAAAGAAAATCAGTGTTCTTGCTATTGCTCTATCACTAATTTTAGGTATAACAGTGGACATAGGTGGGTCTCAGATACTTTCTCCTCAAACTGAATGAAGTAGGGGATATTAGATTCCTAAGAATCCTTCCAGAAGTAACATTCTATGTGACCCTGTTAACATCTCTCATCTCCAACATACTAAAGCCTATTCCTTTC
>NW_007248756.1:84653-157861 GCF_000164805.1 Carlito syrichta
TTCAGTCTCACTCTGTCGCCCAGACTGGAGTGCAGTGGCCGCTCCCGGCCACCGCAGCCTCGACCTGCTGGGCTCCGGCGATCCTTCCGCCTCAGCCTTCCCAGTTACCGTAATTACAGGCGTGCGCTACCACACCCGGCTGATTTTTTGATTTATTGTAGAGATGAGGTCTCGCTGCCCAGGCAGGTCTCGAACCCGCGGGCTCAGGAAATCCACTCACCTCTGCCTCCCAAAGGCGCAGGATTACAGGCTGAGTCACCGAGCCCGGCTAGCCTCTTCCTTTCTTACCCATCTGAACTTAGAGTCATTTGAACAAATTTTCTTTTTTCTCTTTACCTATATCTCTTCACTCAGTTTTGCTAGGGTTATGATTATCAATGAATTTTCCAAAGCAACATTTAAGGTGTATTTCACTCCTCAAAGACTATGCTGCATTATGCTTTTTAGCTTCTGTATATGACAATTCTCTGTTCAAAATGCCTTTTTCCAAAACGTTTTCTTTTCTATGACTTATAGATGCCTACTTATATTTTTTAATTGGCCAAACAAAGCTTCCTGGAATTTTCTTTTAAATTAGTCTCCATTTAGAGTCTCTCACATTTTTTTTCTATTTCATCACTTTAATCTCTATTAAAATGAACACATTCTCATCTTTTGGAGATTACTATATTCTTTCTCTTCTTAAATTATTTATTTAAATTTAATTCTATAAGAGTTAAGACAAAATATTTTGGCATTTTTCAGAGGTTGAGCAGTTTGCACAATGTCAGAAATGGCCAAGCTGTCCGAGCTGTATGAAGACAGCAGTGACCTGCAGATGGATGTGACATCTAGTGAGAGTGACCTGCCACAGATGGAGGTAAGCAGGGGGAGCTGGCAGCCATCTCTGCATTCCTCCAGCAGTGGGACCCCACTACAGCTTGAGGAGGAATCCTCCATGGAGGAGGAGGAGGCCCAGTAAACGGGAAAGCTCAGAAAACCGAACTTTGCTACCAAGCTCAACTCTGGGGAGCAGCCAGTCCAGGTCATGGGCCCAAACTTCAAGAGCTAGGATGAAAGTGAGGAAATTGATGACTGAGAGGATTACAACTACCCAGAAGAAGAATCACTGAGGAGTGCAGGCTACAGTGTACCAACAGCCCGTAAAGGAACCAACAAGTTGTTTCTGAGAACATCCAGAGCAAGAGAAGCAGCCCTGGGTAGCAGGTGCCAAATGCTTAATGAGAAGACTCCGTTTGATCAGTTACCTTTTATCAAAGAGCTTTTTTCACTTATGGTTTTCAACCCTCTGACCAAGAACTCAGCTGTGATGAGATTGATAGAGAGTTGGCAAGTGCTCTTAAGGAGGAGGAAACTACTTGAGGGAAGATTCAACTTTCCACTGTCTTTTGGGTTCATTCCCAATAGTTCTGTGCCATTGAAAAACTTGATCTTTAACAACAACAACAAAAGGCTTGTTCTTGTTTTTCAGAAAAGAAAACAATAATAGGATAGTGACTGTACAGTTGTGGAAAAGGAAGAGAATCATTAAAGAAAATGACTCTTAGTATTGTTGAAATCGATTCTCAAAAATCTACTAAAATACCTATGACTTTGATTTTGATATTGATCCAAATTATTTCCCTTTCCTTGGGGAAAATATCTTTCATATTTGTTTTACTGTGAAGATGATTTTGTAAGAGTAAGTCATGACCAAGACAAACTGCCAATAAAATAGTCCACTGATACTAAATTTATACTGAGAAAAAAAAAATCCAACTAGGACACAAGACACCGTTGAGTTTTTTGGACTGAGACTCTGTTAAGAAAGAGTAGTTATTGTAGGCTAAATTTTCAATGTAAGATAAATGGAGTCCTCTTCATTAGCCCAAAAGGATGAATAACTCAAAGGAAATATGTATTACATGTGCTATATCTTAAAATGTGTTTCCAAGAGCACCTAAAATTTGTTTGTACATATATCTTGATCATTTACAAAGCTACTGTGAACTATAATTCAAAAAAGCTCATTGTCATGATTTTTTAAAAATCAAATATTAAAACATCCTTAATAGAGAAGTTTCAAATCATTAAACAAAATAAATAAAACATCTCATTCAACTTTCTCAGGACTATAAGAAGTGAATTTTGCTGTTTTTGGATGAATAAACTTGGCTCTCATGACAAGAAACAATGTCAACTAGTTAATGTAAATGAATTAAGCCAAGCACTTTTTTTGTGTATGCAAATCAATTCTCAAAATAATTCACGATGACTAATGCCTGCATTTCTATATTGGGTTCTTAGGTGTAGCTGATAATGGAAATCTGAATGAAATATGGTAGCAGAGATTTTAGGTCATTTTACTTGTATTTTTTAGCTTATCAAACAATTCAGTTCAAGCCTAATGTACTATGTGTGTGTTCAGGAGAAGTAATTCTTTTTGCTTATTGCTTTTCATTAATAGTTATGGATATATTCGGATTTTCCTTTTAAATTTTAAGTTCTTATTCATGAAAGTGAATAAAACATGTCTGGAAAATATGTCTTAAAAAATTTGGCAAAAGATTGTGTTTAGAAATCTCCCATGAATATAAAATTCCTCTGTATATTTAGGGTCCCCTTTTCATTCCTAATATTAAACTATGCTATTGCTTTTATCCTGAACAAATTTTGCAGAATAGTTTTTTTTTTTAGTCTTTTAATTTAATAAAAAAACAGTTTTAAGTTTAGTTGATTATTTCCGTTGCTTGCTTTTTACTTAATTCAGTTTTATCATTATTACCTCCTTTATTTCTACATCCTCTGGATTCACTCTGTGGTTGTTAATTTCTTTAATAGACTGTTGAGTCCATGTCCTATGTCTGCTTTTGCTTGTTCCCCTTTTCCCAACGTTACCTCATGTCATATAGAACATGGGAAAATTTAGAGTAGGTGTTGATCATTAATAAAAAGACACAGGGATTTGCAAAAGTAGGTTTTTTTTTTTTTTTTACAATTTTATTTAAATATATGGGGTACAATTCAGGGTTGGGTACACAAGTTTTAATTGTACAGGCTAAGTTTGGGTCTCCTTTGGTCCTCACTTCACCTGGTTTGAGATCAACTACCCTTATTGATGTCTTGTGCTCCCCCTTGCCTCCGACAGTTTCCCGAGATGGCCAATCCCTTTCTTACAGTATCATGAAAGTGTTCAGGGTCCACTTATGAGTAAGAACATGTGGTATTCAGTTCTTTGTTTCTGTCTTAGATCACCTGAGTATCATAGACTAAATCAGTCCAAGTTACTGCAAAGTCCATGGTTTTGTTCTTCTTTATGTCTGTGTAATAGTCTATCATGTATATATGTACCACATTTTTAATTTTTTAAAAATTTTTTTAATTTTTATTTTTTAAGTTGGAGTCTCACTCTGTCGCCCAGACTGGAATGCAGTGGCCGCTCCTGGCCACTGCAGCCTCCACCTGCTGGGCTCCAGCGATCCTCCCGCCTCAGCCTTCCAAGTAGCTGGAACTACAGGCGCGCACTACCACGCCCGGCTAATTTTTTTGATTTATTGTAGAGATGAGATATCGCTAAGTTGCCCAGGCGGGTCTCGAACCCTTGGGCTCAGGCCATCCACTCACCTCAGCCTCCCAAAGCGCGGGATTACAAGCTGAGCCACCGAGCCCGGCTAATACATTTTTAATTCAGTTCAGTTTTGAAGGGCAGTACGGTTGATTCCATGATTTTGCTATTGTGAATAATGCTGCAATAAACATGCATGTGCAGGTATCTCTTTTGTAGAATGATTTTTGTTCATTCAGGTATATTCCCAGAATGGGGATTGTTGAGTCATATGGAAGGCGGATTTTTAGATCTTTTAGGAATCACCCCACACTTTTCCACACAGGTTGTACTTGTTTCCACTTACACCAAGAGTGTAGAAGTGTTCCCATTTCCCTACATCCTCTCAAGCATTCGTTGTTTTTTGAGTTATTGATGATGACCTTCCTGACTAGAGTTAGGTGGTATTTCAGTGTGGTTTTAATTTGCATTTATTTGACTAGTGAGTCTGAGCTTTGTTTCATGTATCTGTTGGCTGCTCTCATGTCTTATTTTGAGAAGTGTCTATTCATATATTTTGCCTACTTTTTAAGGAGCTGCTTGCTTCATTTCTTTTGGCACATTTGTGTTCCTTGTAGATCCTGGATGTTATTTGAGTTCCGAAGTCTGTATTCTTATGCACTGCCCTTTTTGGACTTTGTGGGGTTCCATATTTTTTTGTTGATTTCTTTTTCTTTGTGATGGATTTTTCTTTTCTCTTTATTTCTGTTGCTCAGTGAGAGAGGGAGTAGTTTCCACTTTTTTTGCTCAACCCCCTATTCTTCCTTTGGTAGGACCTCTGTATTTGTTCAATTTTGGACCCGTGTTGGAAATGTGGAACTGTGTCCTTTTATAGACTGAAATTTGAATAAGGTGTGTTGGGGGGTGTTTAGATTTAGAAGCTGCCTTTGCTCATCCACTGTGAGTTGAGTTTTTCTCTGGTTGCAGCTGTAGACAGCAAATGCTTCAGCTGGAGCATGGGGTCCTGGGTATCCTCTGCAGGTCTGTCCCTCTGGGGATACTACATCTGGGGTCTCCTCCCTGGTTTGGCCATGATCAACTTCAGAGAGATGTAGAATTCACCCTTCAGTCTTAGGGTGTAGTTTTGCTGTTTTGTTCATGTGGGTAGGCCAGTGCCTTTCTCTGCCCAGTTACCAGAACAAACCAGTAGGGACATCTCTGCATCTTGTCCTCAGATAGGACTCGGTGACAGGTTCCTCTTGTGTATTTAATCCATGGTTCTCACTGCCAGTGTCCAATCTGGCACTGAAGGCTATAGTGGCAGATTATGCCAGTAGTGGGTGACTTTTGCCTAGTAGTATTATTACAGTACTCCTTGAAGCCTGTAGGAAGGGAGTGTAAATTACTATTCATTTAACACCTAAGATTTCCTAGGTGTTTGTATTGAATTTGAAGAGGTAATTTGCGCAGCAATACCAATTTTACAGATAGAAAAGTTGAGATTTTGAAGACTGAAGAGACATTTATAAATTTATGTGATTAATAAATAATGGTGCTGTGGTTCAAACAATGTAAAAAGAAATATATTGAAGATGAAAAATGGAACATAGATGTAACAGAATGTATAGCTTTGGTAAGAACAGAAGACAAACAGTAAGTTCAGAGATGGGAAAATGGACAGAGTCTCCAAAAGTTGGTGAAACTAAAGGGTCTAGGATAATTGTCTTAAACAATTGATGATTATGTACAAGCCCCATGAAATGATTAAAAGAGTCAATACTAGGTTAGAATCTTGGGGACTTGCCTTGTCACTGTGAAAATGAATTACTAATTTGTTTGTGTTTACCAAAATTGACAGTTCTCTGAACTATCTTTGCAAGCTGACTTTCAATTTTTAAATGCCAGAGAGTTTTAAAAAACAAACATAAGCAAATATATATTCATCAAAGTCTATTGCTCAGACATGCTTCCTAAACGTGAGATTAAAGGATGGGGTTTTCACTTTGTTATACTAAAACAACCTCTTTGCAGTGATGTCATTCCTAAAGTACAGAGATAGTTTCCTCAGAACTTTTTGTGGTTCTAAACATGCCTGCCCTATATAACACTGAAAACAGATAGTTTTCTAGATTCCACACATTGTATGAATGCTCATACACTCATGCACAAACACATACACACTTGTTTTTTGGTCAGGTTCAGGAAATTATTCCCCATATGCTCCATTCTTTGGCTTCCTAATGGTTAAGTTTATGATATGATAGTGTTTTACACATGAATGAATTGAAAGACATAAGAAGCAATCTGCCTGCTGTGAATTCATTCCTACATCCCTTCTTCTTTCTTAATGTCCACACATTTGAGCCTCTACAACAAAGTGCCAAAAAAGATTATTTTCACTGCTTTGTATTTATATTCTGTCTGCATTTCTACTCTATCCCACCCTCAAAGAAAACATTTGGATTTTGTTCAGAGTTCTAAAACAGTATTTGCATTGTAGATTGCTTTTTAAAACTTTGTGGTAAAAATGAGAGATAACTCATTCCCTAATGCTCTCATTACAAAGTTGTATTTGTATAAAATTAATTTTAAAAATATTAATATTATAGATGATCCACGTATAGCTCCAGATATTTTCTTGGTATTGATGCAATGTCATATAAATATGCAAACAGTCATTGTCTTTTAGAATATGGTCAGCATGATACAAATATTCATTTTTAAAATATTTATTTGAATGAGTCTTTTGTTTATATTTATTTATGTGAGTCTTTTCTGCTGGTAGATCTTTGTGCTTTTCATTATCAAAGCATCTAACCATGGTATTCATTTGCAAACAAAGAAAAACATGCAATACAATTTATATATTGGAATCCATTGATGGACAAATCAGACATAGTCCCTACTCTCATGATCCCATTCCTCATGGAGCTTATCATATAATGCAAAAGATAGATATTGAATAAGTAATTGCAGGTAAGAGTATCCAGAAAATTAAATTCAGTTATATAAACTGCAACTTTAACTAGTTATGGCATTCTTGGGGACTTCTAGAGAAAATGGTCTCAAAATTGAGACCTGACTATAAACTAGGGTCTTCCTAGATTCCTGAAGAAAAGGAGTATAGACAACTTTAATTGTCTACCCTTCAGGCAAGCATGCTACCTACATGCCACCTCCATTAAAGCATATCATTTATGAGAAAAGGGACCATGTCTCACTGTTTCCCTAACCCAGTACTATGAGAAAGCTGAGACCTGCAGATTTTCAGATGACAAGTCTACAGTGTGGATTTCCTTCCTCCTTTTAAACATAATCTTAAGAACAAGTTACATTATTCTATTATTCATAAAAAAGATTAAATAAATTGATTATGGGAATGTAAGTTAAGTCAATGGGAACAGTATTGCTTTCTTGTTACATGTACTGATCAGTGATTTCAGCTAAGTTAAACAATTAAAGAGTTGCCAGACTTTTTATTATAGTAAAAAAACATGTGCAATAAAAGAGTGTATCCCAAATTTGGAGCAGTTTCCCAGAACCATAAAAATGTCTACGGCAGGAAGAAGGGAAGCTACTAGCTGGGAAAAGTGCAGCAGGCATTGCCTTACAGGTGCTGGGGAAATTTTACTTGTTAAACTGTTTATAATTAATTTTTCTTAATGTCTCCTCACCAATTTCCTTGTCATCATTCTGCTTTGAGAAAAAAGAAAAAGAGTTTGTTTAGAAATCTAGATAATACATCTTATAATTGATAAGATGCAATGAACTTAGGGATGAAGTAGTATTTCAGTATTTAAAATGAGAGAAACATCCATTTCACAAAGAATAAACCAGTTTACTATGCACAAAGAATAAACCAGATTACTATGAATTTATTCAATTTGTATCAGTATCTATTATCAGGGCATTTGCAGGATGGATGACAAAAAAAAAAATGATTGCAAGTAATTAACTCCAAACTGAGTCAAGTTGAAATCATAATAATATTCATAGACTACTGTATTTGAGAAGAAACTGGGTATATTTACAGCAAAAAGAATGAAGTGGAGAAATTGCAGCCCCAGGATCTACAGTGAAGCAAATCTCTCAAAGATCTTTGTCCCTATCAGTTTCTTATTTGTTTCTCTTCTTAGGTTTGTTCTACAACAAGCTCTCTTCTTGTACTAGAGAAGATGATTGTTGTCAGCTCTAGAGTATCATTTAAAATTTTTTAGAATAGAAAATATAGTTTATTTAAAAGTAAACTGTAGAGAGAGAGGAAAGGCAGGGAGGAGAGAGAGAGAGAGAGAGAGAGAGAGAGAGAGAGAGAGAGAGAGAGAGAGAGAGAGAGAGAGAGGGGAGGGAGGGGGCTAAAGCCAGGAAGCAGGGTGACAGCCATAGCTTCAAGAGCACACGGCCACACCAGTGTCTAACAAGGCAATGACACTCTTTTTAAAATTTAAGAATCTCAGTGAAAAGAGAAAACATTTTCCCAAATCATATAAATACAAGGGAAGGATTCAGATTGCACTTACTTTGCCACTTGTCCATCTATTGACCCTATCGCAGATTCCAAGGGAGTATGATAAAAATCAAAGGATCAGATGAATTTCAAAGGTAAGCTTCAAAAAAATTCAAAAAGAAAACTTTTCGGAAAAAAAGCTACATGGTTCATTATAATACAGTATAAAGTACTTGTGACTACTTTTAAAATTTTCTTTCCTCTAAGATAAGGAGGTCATGGTGCTCTTCAAGGGTGGTTGTGCAACTCATTCTGTAGGGAAAGCTCAAGCTATCCTCTGACTTCTCTGATGTGTGTCAAGGATAGTAGGGCCACCTTGGATCCGGAAAGGAAGGAGGAGAAAATTGTTTCAAGATTTTGCAAGAAGAGGTAGAGTTTAAAAACTCCTTTTTTCATAGTGAAATGCTTTTTCTTTCAATAATTTTTCTCTTGTTTCTTAGCTTGATCTTTTTGATCACTTTTTTCTCTCTTGGAAATTAGTGCAAATGGTGGCATAGGGATATAATTTTGATTATGAAGTTGAATAAGAACAAATATGGGGCCCAAGAGAAAACAATAAGAAATGAAACAATTTAGTTTAGATCAAGGAAATATTTATAGTATATACAGAATCCAGACCAATGTATAAGGATAGACAGTTCAATAACAATTTGAGACTCAAATATCCTTGACTCATAACATCATTTTGTCCATAGTTTCCTCTCTAGTCTCACATATTCTTTCAAAATATAATATACATAAACATAATTGGTAATTTGTTCATAGGTTTAATATGTTTGTTATTCCTTTTTTAACTTCTCTTTTCATTATTTATATGACATATAAATAGTAACATTAATTTATCAGTATTTCTAGGACAGTTTCCAAATGGGAGTTAAACCTCAGACACCACCTTGCATCAATTATTCCTCCTCATGAAAATTGATAAGGCTAAGGGGCAACAAATATAAATTGAGGATCAGGGTATATGTTTAGAAGAGGTCAGGAATTCGAAGGATATACTAGTGACAACTGAATAATTTCTATTTAATTATAATTTTTCTTTTAAATCTATTGCTTGCTCTGTGGTATCTGAATTATATCTTAAGGTTGTTCTTCAAAAAGGAGAGACATATATCTCTATTATATATCTAGTTCATCCATTTAAAGTTCATTAATTTAAAGTGTATGATTCAATGTGTTTTAACATAGTCACAGATATGAGCAACTATTACCACAATCAATTTAGAACATTTTCAACACTGCAAAAGGAAACTCTGTTTCCTTTATTATTTTTTCCAAGTTAAGACGATATTTTATTTCGCTCTTAAATAGCTGAGAGAAAAACATATTAAGAGAGTTTTATACTTTCATATGATTTTATGTTACTAATTAGAATCCTTTCATTTCAAGTTGAAAAGCTCTGTTTAGCATTTCTTGTCAGGCAGGTCTAGTGATAATATACTCCTTCAGTTTTTGTTTGAGATAATTTTTATCTCTTAATTTCTAAAAGACAACTTTGCAGGCAAAGTATTCTTGGCTGGAAGTTTTTACTTCTTTTGGCATTTTAAATATTCCAATTTCTCCTGACCTGTAAAGCTGCTGCTTATAATTTTATGGAGTTTCCCTGATAAAAGATAAATTTGTTCTCTCTTGTTGCTTTCAAGATTATTTGTCTTTGAATTTGACAGTTTTGCTATAATGTGTCTAGGATAAGTTCTTCATGAGTTGAATCTTTATGGAGACCTATGAGCATCATGTACTGTGGCACACCCATGTAATCAAGAACCTGAGGACTACTATGCATGGAGTGACTCTAGGATCAGAAACACTGGTTAGCCTAAGTGGTATTGGCCCTGGTGTATGCAATAGGTACACAGAGGGCAGTTGTGGAACTAGGACTGTAGCATTGGCATGAACAGAACAGCTATAGAATTGAGGTCTGAATTGGAGATACACACAGAGCAGCCTAGGTTCTGGGGTTCAGGGTTTGTGTAGGGATGGGGGTGGCAGCTCTGGTCCTGGGGCAGCACAGTAGCAACTTTTTTTAGGTTGGGGGACATAGCAGTGTCTCCTGCTGCTGGGGCCTACAATGGCTATGGCTGTTCCTTACCTCACTGATGAAAGCTAGGGTTTTCTTTTGTGGAACAGACCACTGGCATCGGAGCTGGAAAATATATGGGATCATTCACTGAGAAAGTGTTAGAAGTCCGTGGCTGTCATGGATGCTGTGATGTCTTCAGCAGCAAAAGTTGCCAGGGTCACTGGGAAGTGTCTAGATGGTGCACATCACATGACTGACACAGAGAACTATTACCTTTCTTTTTTGTTCTTAGTCATCTGCAGATGTCTCCGCTAAAGTGATCTCCTCAAAAGTCCTTTCTGTGTGGTTATGCTCCCTGTTTTGCTTCACTCCAATATTTCATTTGAACTCTTCAGCCCTCTCAGAAATATTTTCATTCATGGATAGCTAATTGTTGATTTTTGTAGGGAAGAAAATGCTGATAAATTTGACGCTGTCATCTTATTGAAGATGCCTAGAAACCTCATTTTCTTTAGCTATTGCCCTTTATTCCTCATCCACCCTTGCCCTAAACACCATTATTCTACTTTCTGTATCTAGGTTTGTCTGTTCCGTACATTCCACATTCATAGAATCATACAATATGTTACCTTTTATAAATGGCATATTTAACTTGGCATACTGCTTTCAAAGTTATCCACATTGTAACATGTATCAGTGCTTGTCTTAGTTTGTTTTCTGTTGCTTACAACAGAATACCTGAAATTGGGTAATTTTTAATGAAAGGGAATTTTGGTGACTGACAACTCCAAGGTCAAAGGGGTCATATTTGCTGAGAGCCTTCTTGCTAGTGTGGACTCTGCAGTATATTAATGCAGGGTATTACATGGTGAATAATGTGTGTGCTAGCTGTTATCTCAGGTCTCTCTTCCTCTTTTTATAAAGCTATGAGCTCCACTCTCTTAAAACATATTCATTTATTCATATATTAATCCATAAGTGGATGAATCCATTCATCACCCAATCATTTAAAGACTCCACCTTTCAATACCACCACACTGAAGATTAAATTTTAACACATATTTTAAGAGGACAAATATAACTATTCAAACCATAGCAGCACTTCATTTTTTATGACTAAATAATAAACCATTATATAGATATGCCAGATTTTGTTTATTCATTCATCCTTTGATGGACATTTGAGTTGTTTCCACCTTTTGTATATTATTAACAATGAGAGATTAAACACTATGTACAAATTTTTTTGTGGACATGTGTTTTCATTTCTCTTGGATATGTACTTAGGAGCAAAATTACTAAGTCATGTGGTAATTTTTTATGTTTAACCATTTGAAGAATTGCCAGACTGTTTTTTGAAAGTGACTGCATCATTTTATATTTGCTGCAGAAGTGTATGAGGATTCTGATTTCTCCGTATCCTCACAAACACTTGTTACCAAGTGACTTTTTGATTCTAGTTATCCAAACTTCTCAGTGTGACTTTGACTTGCATTTCCTAGATATCCAACAATACTGAGTATCTTTTTATATGCTTCCTGACCATTCATATATATTTTTTGTATAAATGTTCTTGGATTTTTGCATACTTTTTACTTGAGTTATTTATCTCCTTTTATTATTCAGTTGTAGTTGTTCTTAATATATTCTAGATACAGGCTCTTATCAGATATATGATTTTAAAATATTTTCTTTCATTTTTGTGAACTGTCTTTTCACTTTCTTGGTAGCATTTTTTGATGTATAAAAGTTGCTAAATTTTTGAGGGAGACTAACTTTTCTTTTTAAAAAATGTATGGCTAGTGTTCTTGCTGTCATATCTAAGTGTTCATTGCAAAATATGATGGTATAAAAAAGCATATCCCTTTCCTTTATGTTAAGAATTGTATAGTTTAAACTCTAAAATTTAGTTCTTTGACTAATTTGGGGTCAGATTTGTATCCAACTTTACTTTTTTGCATGTGGCTATCCGCTTGTCTCAGCACTGTTTTTTGAAAGGACTATTTTCATTAAATTGTCATGACACCTGTGTTTAAAATCAACTGATTATAAATATATATGTTTATTTAGAAAATTTTCATTTCACTTCATTTTATATAGGTCTATCCTTATGCCAGTACCACACTGTCTTGATTACTGATGTGTTTTAGTAAGTTTTGAAACTTAAAAGAAATGTGAGTCTTCCAACTTTTATTCTTTTTCAAAATTGTTATTTTTCTTTCTCAAGATTTTGTTTGTTTGTTTTTATCTCAAAGAAAGTAAAATAAAGTTGACTTTGCTAAGAGTATAGGAAATTCTCACTTGGAAATGAATAAAGTGCTCAAAATAATCTTTCTCTTGTTTTGTAGAGTCATTTAAGGAATTTATCTAATGCTTCAGCAATAAAACCACTTACTACTCAGCAACAAAAACTCTGGAATTCAAAATAATTTGGATAAATAAAATACTTCCATTGTTAAGCAGAAATTTAGAAGTGAGGACAACATCTGAACATTGCTTGTAATATAACCTAAGGAACAAATGGAGTTTGATAAATATGATTGACCTATTATTTTTTCCCATAGAATATAAGCTTTATAACAATATACTCAAAATGTTTATGTGGCACATTAGTTTCCAGCATATAAGAGGCATTCATTAAGTTGTTATTGTTGATTGCATGAGATAGAGATTTGTAGATAATACGTGATAAAATACAGTATAAGCAAAGAAGAAAAGGTATTCTCAGTTTTGGCCAATTTTAGAACAGAAGACTGACAGTATAACAGTGAGGCTATAAAATGATGTCCTAAATAAAAATTGGATTGAAAATCATGACAAATAAATAATAGGTAAAAGAAATGAAATATTAACTCTCTTAGGTTATGAATAACAGTACTCAAAATAACAAAAAGATTAGTGATAGTCATTTGAACCCCCTTTTCCTGACATTCATGGCCTCTTTCTGAATTAAGAAGCAAATTCAGCACACACTGGTAAGGTTCACAATATAGTCAGAATAATTTTATTCTGGCTTCCCTTCTAAAGAAAACTAAGAGTATAGGAAAGGACTATTTTCATTAAATTGTCATGACACCTGTGTTTAAAATCAACTGATTATAAATATATATGTTTATTTAGAAAATTTTTATTTCATTTCATTTTATATATGTCTATCCTTATTCCAGTACCACACTGTCTTGATTACTGATGTGTTTTAGTAAGTTTGTTTGTTTGTTTGTTTTTGATGTAATAACATGCCACCATTACATCTCACAATAGTTTACTATATAACAAATACCAATGGTTGTTTTTTGTGTTATTTTTTACTTGTTAATAGTCTAGGTAATATTTGTTTTCTATTTAATCATGCAACATAAAACATATCACTCTCTTACCTAAATCTAACTGAATTTAATAATTCATTCCATTCTAATAAAATCATTTGATGGAAAAATTACACTAGATTAAACATTTGGCATTACAGAAAACCCACATGGAGCTACTATATTAGATGGACATTATATCCAGAAAGGCAATAGATAGCAAGAATATTAGAATTAAATTAATGCAAAAGAGAAAGAACACAAGAACATAAAAATAAGAATGGAATTTTAATAGATTATGTAATAAATAATTCTTGAAAAAAGCTTTAGGCTTAAAATACTTTATTTTTGAAAGTTTTATACACTAAAGTTATTATCATTATGTTATATAAGTCCTTCTCCCTGTCACTTTTTGTCTTTAAATATAATTTACTTTGTGAAGTGAAATGAAAAGTATGAAAAACCAACAAAAAGAGTATGAAAACAAAACCAATAAAATATCCCTGAAATTTTAGAGAGTAGTAAAAGTACAAAATGAAACATTAGAAAATTAATAAAATAATAATGTCAAAAAATTACCTCTACTTAATTAAAGAAGATAAACCTCAAAATATAACACTGTTTTTATATTAGTTAATTTATTAAACTTCATAACAAGTTGACAGTGTACTGGAAAATCAATGAGATAATTTTACTGAATAGTAAGATGTAATCTATAAGGTTAATCTTAAATCAAAAGACAAAACATTTAACATTCAGATTAAAAAGTAAGCATTTGGCATTACAGAAAACCCAAATGGAGCTACTATATTAGATGGACATATCCAGAAAGGCAATAGATAGCAAGAGTACTAGAATTAAATTAATGCAAAAGAGAAAGAACGCAAGAACATAAAAATAAGAATGGAATTTTAATAGATTATGTAATAAATAATTCTTGAAAAAAGCTTTAGGCTTAAAATACTTTATTTCTGAAAGTTTTCTGGCCTTCACTGTTTGGGAACCAATAGATTTCTCTGATAATTTGATTTTTTTTTAAGCCCTTCTTCTTAGGAAGGAGGTAAAGCATATCACACAGTATATACAAATGTGGTGTTTTAGAGTACCTACGAACCTCAGAAATTAAATAAAGGATTTCAATACCTTACACTGTAGAAACATTTTAAATTGGAGAACAAGAGAATTCTGATCAAAATATATGACAACCTTATTAGTATTTTGAAACTTTTGCTCATTTCAGAAAGATGCAGAATTAATTAATGCACTGAATCATTTACCTATTGAGTAGTCTATTTAATAACTTTGAAATTTGGTTTTGTGCAGGAATTAAGTTATGTACTGGCAAACTGAGATGACAGATATACTCACAGGTAACATTCTCCAAAGGTTTCTTTTGTTGTTTTCAACTAAATAATGGCCCAATAAATTAATCAAAGATAAGTTCAAATTTTTAAAAAATTTTATATTTCTTCAAAATAATTAGTGTACAATGTAATAAAAACATATTCAACACTACCAATGAATTATATAAATTGCTTATACATTATAAAAATAATACTGACAAAAACTGAGCAACAGAATTTGTATGAAGTATTTCAGACCTTAAAAGGAACACATACATAAATAGAGAGAAAGTGAATCTTTCTGGGTGATAATAGCCACAATTATTAACATTTTTATATTGACATATCAATTTATATAAACTTTTTAAAAATATCAGTGATTTATTTAAAACTTAGCAAAACATTATTTTTAAAAGAGACTTTTGGACAGAAATATTGAGAATAGTCTGAATAAGAATATTAAAGATTTTTTCTTGTAAAAAAGCACACTATAAGGTACAAATAATTTTTAAAAATTAGAATATAAAGTATGAAATCTAACCAATGGGAAAAAAGTACATATTGAACTTATTTAGAATATACATAAATATTTATTATTTTTAAAATAGGGAAAGAGAATTATCAAAACCAATGGCAATATAGGCAGGTGATCAAAAAATTATTTAAAAAATTTTTATACCTTTTAGAAAACTAGAGGATCAAGTTATATTAGTCCTTAAAATTATGTACTAGCAACACTTTGCCTGATTAAAAATTTATATTTGAAGAAGATGGCATCTATGTAAACGTATAAACACAGAAAAGCACACATATATGAGAACAAAAATAGTCATTGGACCATAGTGATGATGAAGTTCTTAAAAACTTCTAGAAATTATAACATTAACAGAAAATCACATACATGGAAAAATGAAAAAACAAAACAAAATGATAAAGAAGTAATGCCCTAATTAAAACATTACAAAATTGAAAAATTAAATAAGAATTTTTTACAATAGCAAAATAGACACAGGGTATTAACAAGAGTTTCTCAAAAAGATAATGCAAATGATCAATAAATGTTTAAAATATATAATGAGCTTTCAAAAATATAAATGAAAATAACAATATGCCATTTTTTACTTATTTAAAAAGGACATGATAAATTGCTTGGGGTTTTATGGGAAAAAAACCTCACTCATATCTTTCTGGTACAAATGTGAATTGATTGCACCTTCTCTAGAAATGCCTTTAGCAACTAAAATTCAGAAGACTAAAAATATTCTAATATTTTAAAACAGTTCATGTTTTGTCTAATAATCTTTTAGATAAATGATCATATATATGAACAATTATATTTCATTTTAATCATATACAATTAAATAGCATAAATATCTAAATGTGAAATTGACAAAAAAGCCTTATAATGGAACATTTTAAATTCTCAATTTTGAGCATATAAATGATAAATATGCACAGCAAGAATTACATACACACACATATATACACCCACAAAACATGTGCCTGTACTTATAATATTATATATGTTATTGTTTATAGTCCACGCTTAGTAACATTGTCAGTGCCAATGTCTGGGTTTTGTGAATATAGTTTTTTCTTTTTCTTTTTCTGTGGTTTATTGTTATTTTTGTTACAAATCTCCTACTCTGCCCAGATGAAAAAATATAAAGATTTCACCACACGTAATAAAGTTGGATGAAGCCGGGCTCGGTGGCTCAGACTATAATCCCAGCACTTTGGGAGGCTGAGGTGAGTGGATTGCCTGAGCCCGCGGGTTCGAGACCTGCCTGGGCAACATGGTGAGACCTCATCTCTACAATAAATCAGAAATTAGCTGGGCATGGTAGTGTGCGCCTGGAGTTCCAGCTACTTGGAAGGCTGAGGTAGATGGATCGCTGGAGCCCAATAAGTGGAGGCTGCAGGGCCGGGAGCAGCCATTGACTCCAGTCTGGGTGACAGAGTGAGACTTCAACTCAAAAAAATAAAATAAAATAAAAGACCTGCATATTAATAATTCAAATATATCCCTGTAACAACTGTGTGGCATTCTTTCCCTCCCACACCCTCACCATACTTCCAGATTATCATAACACAACACAATATCATATAATAATTATCTGATGAATATTCTTTGTATAAAAAGAAAACAAGGTAAATTCCATTTAATTAAAAGTATATCTCTTTATGCAGGGTTGGAGAGATTAAATGACAGACTCCTTAGGAAGTACCTGGCATATTGCAGATAAGTAATAAATAATAGTTATTTTTGAAATATCCTTTCCACTGCTCACCACATTCATGCATCCTGCAGTGACACTGTAGCCTTTGCTGTCCTTTGTTTTCTCTGATATAAACTAAGGACAATAATTTCTATTTCACAGCAATACTGAAGGACTTGTTTGAAAGGATGTCAGGTGTCTAATATAGTCTCCTATAGTAGTGTTGAATAAATTTTTAAAAAATTTCTCAATTTCACATAAACCAGACTCTCATAAAATGAGTAAGTTAATGACAATTGATATAAACATGTATAGACATTGCTCCCAGTTACAAACACCACTCTAAGATTACTTGATTCTGAAAGTGTTGCTTGTCAACAACAATTTATTTAAAGAGTCATTAATTCCTATTAAAATTTATCTATAACTGACAATGCTTCTGTTCCTGGAACAATAAGCCCAAATGTCATTGTGGTGATATTGATGATAAGCATTCATATTCACATACTATGGGTAACTGTAAACTTTGTCACTAGGTTAGAAATATTTAAGCAAATTCCCAAAGTAGCCAAGTACTTAGTAGCATCCACAACATCAGCCATTTCCAGTTGTTCAGTATATCATTACCTGAAATAGTTCAATTAATTGAAACAAATCATTCATGAATTGTTTTAAACATCATTTTATACATATCTGCAACTGGGGGACACAATGATTTTGTGTGAAACAACATTGTAAGATAAAATAACTATATTTTATTGCAAAATATTGGTCACAACTGTCCATAAAGCAAAGTTCTATACCAGAAACATAACTATGAATGTATGTCTTTCAATACACTGAATGTATGTCTTTCAATACATTGTATTCATTACGCCTCCTCCCCCAAATAAGTTTACATGTAAAACAAAATTGGACATGTAAGGCCTAATATTTTATAAGAAAAATCTTACTTAAATAAGAGAGAAGCTGGGCACAGTGGCATGCTTCTGTAGTCCCAGCTACTCTGGAGGCTGAGCAGGACGATAGCTTGAGCCCAGAAGTTCAGGCTATAGTGTATTATCATTGCACGTTTAAATAGCCACTGCACTCCAGCCTAGGCAGCAAAGGAAGACCTTAGTTCTAAAAAAAAATAATAATAAAATAAAAAAGGGAATAGAGAAAGTCATGTGGGTCTGTGCCTGAAAATCACTGGGACTAATATAATACAAAATATAATCTGTGAAATAGCATGCTAATAAATTATTTGCTCCATTATTGATTATGTTGCCACAGAGAGATCGGAACAGATTTTAATCCTGAATAGTAGAAATATCTGATGGATTTTTCACCTGTGAAAAAGAAAGGGACAAAGAGTTTTTTGAGAAGGATTTTATCTTTACCATTGCAAAATCTCAGGTCTTCTACTTTGAAAGCCCAGAAACTCCATTTTTGTTTTATCTATGATGCAATATGGGTCATTCTTAGAACTGCAGCTTTTAGTAAAAGGGCTCAAAAATACCTATGTGCAAATGAAAAGTTTAAATCAAATGATTTAAAATATCAGGAGAGTTACTTTCCACATTTGTCCCAAGGGTAAGATAAAGTTTGATGAAAACCAGACTCTCAGAACATGGTTTAAAGAGGTGTTTTTTTTTTTTCTTTTTTCTTTTTTTTTCTTTAGATGAGCTAAATGTGCAAGAATCAGGAACTTGAATATGGTACTTCTATCACTACAATAGAGATTCAACTCTGAGGATGGGCAAACTCGTCTCTTGGTCACTTCCCAGAAGAGCTTTTGAGTGGACACTGTCCCACTTAATCTTTCATATCGATTTTTTTTTTCTTTCAAGACTCACAAGTACTCTGTTTGATTGATACATTTGTTGATCAATGGAAGACAGGAAGAGGAGTATTTTCCTATTTAGGTGTTTAATAAATGCTTGATCTCGTGATGTAAGCACTTAGGTCTTTATTTTATTTATCTTTTTTTGTTTTTTGAGTTGGAGTCTTTAGAACAGAGTAAAGAATGATAGTAAACTGATGGAAAATCAGATCAATTTATTTTTTTAGACTTATGACTCAGCTGTAACTAGATGCTATTCCTCATTCCTCATGTATTAGCTCCGTGACCCTGAGTAATTTCTCAAATAACCCTGAGCCTCAATTCTCTCAACTGTATCTAAATCATGTAATAAACTTAGATCAAAGAATGCAAGTAGACATTTTCTCTCAAAAGACTAAAAAAAAAAAAAGTGATTATTTTCTCCCTGTTTAAATCTTTGCCACATCACAACATTAGTGGATGTCCAGATCACCAATACTTTGGTTACAGTAAACTTCTTTTTCATCACATTTTCTCCTTTATGTAATTTTTTTGTCTCATTTCTCAAGTGTTTTATCTTTTCCTGAGATAAAGAGTTTCAAAATTCTCTCTTCTCTAACAAGGTTTTCAAGCTACTTCCAATATTCTGCTTGGAGAAAATTAAAGTTAAATATTAGCAGGGTCCCTTCTTTATTCGTTAAACTTAAATTTAGTGTCTTCATGGCTGAGCCAGTCTTTAATTACAATGATGACTTACATTATTTACAAATCGTTGCTGATGTGTGTTTTGTTTAGTTTATAACTAGCGTTTTTTGTAGTTCACAGTGAGGATAGAATGCAGAAAGTTTCTCTGGCACATTTATAATGCATAACAATGAGATAAAAAATGTTAAAAATTTAAATAAATCCTAAAAGGATAAAAAAAGTTTAGATTGTTTACAGACAAGGCAAGTAAATACAAGAAATATGAAATAAATGTAGGTCTGAACAATTTGCCAAATTTTATTTTTTTCAATAATATCATGTTAGTACAATCAGAAAAGAAAAAAAATTCTATTAACAACTAGAAAAACATTAAAACTGCAGTTTGTAGAGTTATTAAATAATTAACATTTTTTCCAAATATAGTTTCTGTATTTAAGGGAATATAATATGCTAACTATTTAAAAGATTATTCTAAGTAGTTAAAATATCAAGTATATTAAGAATCATCCTAAATTATTTTTGTTGTCATTCCAAAATTTCCTAGCAAACTGTTTTTTTTAAATATACATTAAACCTAAGGTAATTTTTAGAACAATCGCTATTAACATTATCCAATTCTCTTAAAAGATAAAATTCAAAATATTAGAGCTGTATTGTATCACTATGGGCTGAATTAAGAGTATCATGCTTCTAGAATAGTTGTAGGGTCAGTTCTTTGATATTGATTCCATAATTGGTAATGCAGGTCTTGTTATGCAATTCCATCATTTTGGAGAGTGGCTGGAGACCCATCCATTTCTCATTCAAATTCTCTCAATTTCCAACCCATAGTTAACTTCTGTTCTTATCCGGTGACCATTATCGCTATCTACATTATACCCCAGACATTTTTATAATCTCAAATTTATCTCTCCTGATAGGCTCTAAGCTATATCAAGGAGAATAACCAAGTTTTATTAATTTTTATATCACTTACAGTACCCATTAACAGACAAGTACCAAAAGAGATACATTATAAAGTCAAGAACTATGAAATATACTTTAGATCTAATTAATAGATTTGTGATCAAAGCCATTTATGTCACTTACATGAACTTATGCAAGCGATTAACTTCCCTGAGTTTTGGTGCACTCCTCTATAAATTAGAAATTCAAGAATCTTATAGATTATTTCATGAAACTTCACAAAGCTGTCTCATAGCCAATATTTTCAAAGAGAAGCCAGGGTTTATTGACAACATAACAGTTTTGTGCAGTGAATAAGTTACTTAACTTTGTTAAGATTCAGTTTCTTCATCTGTCAAATGGATATTAAGCTAACTGATCTTTTCTAGGATGATAATGAATATTGTATAGGTAACTTAACTACATTTTTTTAACAAAACATTTTTACAAATGATCAACTATTTCAAAAATGTCATCATATTCTTTCAAAATGACAACTGACATTTTTTTCCCTCCCCCTGCAATACACTCCCTCAATACCTGAGTGCTGCACTTATCCTAGATGAAGTCTAGAACATCATGGGAAAAAAAAAAAGGAAAAGGAAAGGGGAGGGAGGCAGAGGTAGGAGTTTGTTAGAAGAACAGTTAGCAAAACTGGAGGGGAAAGTTGGAGAGATGGAGGTGAATAACTGTCCAATGTTGTTAAATAGCAAGAAATACTCATGTTAAACCATCTTTTCAAATAGAGAAAACAAAGAATAAAAAGTAAATCACGAATCTTTTAAAATGAAACAATGAGCCGTGGTTTGAATTGTAACAAGTAGAGTCATTAGCTAAACAAATCCTGACAGCTGAACAGTCACACAGACACCTAACAAAGGCTCGATTTGTAAGGCACCCCCTAATAAGTCCCTCTGCATTTTCCTCAAACGTTCCATTTTGTTCCTTTTCTGTGGATCTCAAAATGTCATTTCCTATTTTTCCTGCTAGCCACATGTATTTAAAAAGCACAACTAACATACTAACACTTCCCTTCATTGGTGATCAGAAGAGAGATTATCTTCTGCATCTCACCATACTAATCCTCTTTTTTGTTGTTGTTTTTTAAAGTGATATTGCTGAGGAAAACGAATCAATAGATTCATTTAAGCTTTCAAAATGGAGACTGCATTTCTTAGGTTTTTTTCATTTTCTCTTAAATACTAAAACAGCAGGTAGTTCTCAGTGCCCCAACTCTAACTCTGAAAAATTAAGGATCATGTAATACATAATTTATAGTGCTTAAGACAAAACTGACCTGATAAAAATACATTTCAATAAACACCTACCAAACACTAGGCACTATGGCATATAATTTACATATATCTCTTATAACCCTCATAAATGAAAAGAGGTGGGAAATATCAACCATATTTTGCAATCAAGGAAACTAAGTTCAGAGATTTTAAAATAAATAAAAATCCTTCATAGAAACAAGACATGTAAGAGAGAAGTTTGAGAGAAGATTACATTCCATTTATTCACTTTCTAAGTGGAAAAAATATTATTTTTACTAATAGTTTATGTTATAGTCTTAGCTCAAGTTTATTTGGAGACAGTATATTTTTATTTTATTTTAGTAGGAATTAAAATATAGAACTTGTAAGGGTAATTCTCTCAAGTGACTTTAATTTCAAATTTTATAGAAAAATTGTCTAAGAAAACCATTTTTTTTTTTTAAGTTGGAGTCTCATTCTGTCACCCAGGCTGGAGTGCTCTGGCACACTCACCGGTCACCCCAGCGTCGACCTACCGGGCTCTGGCGATCCTTCTGCCTCAGCCTTCCAAGTAACCAGAACTACAGGTGTGAGCTACCACAACTGGCTAACTTTTTATTTTTATTTTTATTGTAGAGATGAGGTCTCACCAAGTTGCCCGAGCTGGTCTCAAACCATGGGCTCTGGCAATCCACACTTGCCTTGGCTTCCCAAAGCGCTTGGTTTACAGGCTGAGCCACTGAGCCCAGACAGAAAATCATATTTTTAAATAATACAAGGTACTTTATATAGGACTGGCAAAGAGTATTCTCTTTTTAAATTATTATTATACAGGTGTAAATGTGCGTATTGAGCAATAAAGATATATCTGCTATTTTAAGTATTTTTATTGATAGGCACTCATCTCAGTCAGTTGCAAAAACAATAAAGTTAATACTTTTGAAATATCTGTAGAAAACTGCCACAACAAAGAGTTGAACAGAGAGAGATGTGTGATACAAAACTGATTTCATTAAATTTTCAGTATTCTACCTTATAAAGAAAATAAATAATATGTATATATATTTATTTACCTATTTATGTATCTATTTTTACCTTATTGTGAAGCACAGATATTTCCATAATCAGAATTTTTATGTGTGCTTTTTTACCATATCCTACATTTTTTTTCTCTTCCAGGATATCAAATCTGCATCTCTAATCTGAGTACATTAAAAATAAAATCAGTCTTTGAGTGTTGCCATTAAATTGTTCATTTGTCACTGGTATGTTCTGTTATGGAAATAAAAATGAGGATGAAGTGCCTACAAGGTATTTCCTCTCTTTCAAAGCATCAGAGTAAGTTTACATACCTGTGGAAAAGAGTCCAGGGTTCACAATGCTGTGTCAGTAACTTAAGGGAAAAAAGTATGGAGGGAAAGTGAGGAAATGGGGAATGATATAAGGGAGATAGTTTTCATTATTGTTGAGTTTGAGATTATTTTACTGAAACTTTGTGAATAGTATAACCGCAAAAAGATGAGTTTCCATGCACATTTTAATTGAAAATCTATCTACAGACCATCCATATCATTTAAAAATAAGAAATTGACAATACTGTTTTTATGCATTTAAAAGATCTTAATAAGCAATTTATAAAAGAAGAAATACTGACTGAAAAGTGCATATGGAAATATTCTGCTTCTCAGAAATCAAATAAATACAAATCCATCTTCAATGTTAGAGGCAACATGTTCACCTGTCAAATAAGCAAATGAAAAACTCTTAACATTTAATATAAGAATGTTTATAGTAAAATGGGTAGTCTTACCCCAATGGTAAAATAAAAATTGAGGTAACTTTAACAAAAATAATTTTATTAAAAATTTCACTTCAATTTTATAAATAGTTCCATAGCTCTTAAGTATTAACCATACTTCTGGAACTATATCTTGAGAAGTAAATAAACAAACAGAAAAATCCAAACAGGAAAAAATTGCAATATCCACATTATATGTTGTGTAGCCTTATTTAAAATACTGAATACGGCCGGGCTTGGTGGCTTAGCCTGTAATCCCGCGCCTTTGGGAGGCTGAGGTGAGTGGATTGCCTGAGCCCGCGGGTTCAAGACCCGCCTGGGCAGCGAGACTTCATCTCTACAATAAATCAAAAAATCAGCCGGGTGTGGTAGCGCATGCCTGTAATTCTGGCTACTTGGAAGGCTGAGGCGGAAGGATCTCTGGAACCCAGCAGGTCGAGGCTGCGGTGGCCAGGAGTGGCCACTGCACTCCAGTCTGGGCAACAGAGTGAGACTCCAATTCAAAAAAAAAAAAATACTGAATACTTGGAAATGGCACTCATGACTGAAAGGAGAGGAATGGACAAATCATATATGGCATGGTTTGTACAAAAAAATACTATAGAAAGATTAAATTCATCTTTGCAGACTATTACATTATCATGGAAACACACTTACTTTAAATCATGTGAAAAGATATATACAGTTGTCACTTGAAGAATGCAAGGGTTAACGACGCCAACTCCTAACGCTGTCAAAAATCTGTGTATAACTTCTGACTCCCCCAAAACTTATCTATTAATAGCCTATTTATGGAAAGTCTTACCAATAAACTAAATGGTCAGCCTGCATACACGTTGTACGTTTATTGTGTGTTATATGCATTATACACTGCATTTTTGCAATAAAGTGAGCTGGGAAAGAAACATTTTTAAGAAAATTATGTTTAAAAAGAGAAAACATGGTTACAATTCATTAGGTGGAAGTAAATTATCCCAAAGATCTTCATTCTTGTTTTCATGTTGAGTAGGCTGAGGAGAAGGAAGAGGAAGAAGAAGCATTGGTCTTGCCCTCTTAGGGATAATAGAGGTAGAAGAGATGGCGGAAGTGGAAGGGGAGGTAGGAAAGGCGGGCACAATTGGTGTAACTTGTATAAAAAAAACCCAAAAAACAAACAAACAAAAAACACCTCCTAAGTGAACCTGTGTAGTTAAAACCTGTGCTGTTCAAGGGTCAACTGTTACTGAATATTTAGTGTGATCTCAAAATTATGTACAAATTAAAACATAAAGCATCAAAGAAGTATACCCTAAATGTTAAATTTTATCAGTGACTATGGCTGATATTATGGTACTCTATTTTCTATATTCCAAATATTTTCTTGAGAACACATTAATTTTTAAAAGTTGTAAAAATAAATATCATTCAAATTGATTTTAAGATGAGCCTTACTGTTTGGAAAGCTTTTTGAGGGGGATTTATCTTTATATTAAAATCTAAAATAAACTAATACCACCACTCCCTAAAATGTTGAAAGATGTCATTTGAATAGCACATAGATAACTCCTCTACAAAATTAGATCACATTTCTGCTTCATTATTATTTTAGAAAACTCACCTTTCAACCATCTACAATATGGGCCATCACTCATATCGAACTTAATTAGAAAACAGTTTGGAAGTTGGAGAAATTCCTAATTTAAATCAATTAAAGGGAAAGTTGTCAGGTTCACTTTGGGTGTGCTTATCTATCTCTCACAGCAGGACTGAAGAGATCTGTCTTCCCCAATCTCATTGTCTTCCCCAGGAATTATGTCATAGTGTGTGGTGTGTAAATCTAGGAACTCATGGTGGCAATTAGCATCTGAGACTCCTGCCACAGCTAGGAGAAGAAACCAGTGACAAATGAAGGTATTTCAGGATTCTACGCTGAAAATGCTTTGATGAGTGCTCTTCTTCTCAAATGACATATCTAGTTGGTGGGGCAAGGCAATGGTGTACTTTAGCCCTATTTCTGTTCTGTGTTGAGAACTCCCCTTCCTTCCCTCATTCCTGCTCTGAATCCTATTGTGTCACAGTTAATCTAGTTATTAAATGGAAAAATCATGTCAGATAGTGACTATTTAAGGAGCACATTGCTTTTGCCGAGCAGATCATTACAGATCCTTTACCTCTCCATTGCTAAAATAAGGTTCTTTGCCTTATCATTGATTACCCTTATCTGGGCTGGCTTTGAATGTGTGTTCCCACTCCACTCAAAATACACACACACACACACACACACACACACACACACACACACACACACACACACATTAATTTCTTTGTAGAAATTTCATCTGTTTCATAAATTCTGAAATCATCATTATCTGTCAAACAAGGGAGACAATATATAATCTATACAGCAATTATAGACATATATATATATATTTTTTTTTCTAAACCCCAAAATAGAACACTTGATTCATTTATATATCTGCCTTATCGCTTAGGCTGTTCTCCACGAGAACAGGGAAAAAGTTTTAACAATCTTTAGTATACCAGTGCACAGATTGCTCTCAGTTTATGACTCAGAATTAATGAACGAATGAATGAAAAAAACTTATTTTGTATTACTTTGTAATGCAAAGACAGTAAGGATTTTTAAAGCTATAGAGTTTCTTAAATATTTCAATAGCTTAAGAAAATAATACAAGATATTTGAAATTGAACATAATTTGAAAGCCCAGAATATAGTATGTTTATACATGTAGTAGATCAGCTGGAATTTTGAGACTAGAATCTAGAAAATCTACACTATATTATAATCATTCATTTGTGCTATTTAATAGGAAAATCTTAAACCAGATGTTAGAAGACTCAATCCAGAATTTCTCCATAGCCAAAGTGGAAGTAAAAGTCAAGACCAAATAATTAGGGTGATACATTTTTTTTTCTCAAATAACACTGTGTGTAACTTTTGCTTTCTATCAGACTGTGAATCTCTTAAGGTCATAACTTCTATATTTTGAATTTCCAGAATTGCTTCTCCTGGGTTGGGTACTTAGTAGATCCTCTTCACCCTGCCCCCAAATGGCTCCTATAGAATAAGTAGGTTACAGAGATCTCAGTTATTTTTGCTCTTTGGCATGTTCTTCAGGTGCCCCAGGGTTGATCCAGTGTGGTCAAGTCCAGGATAGTGAAGTAGCACTGATGAAATAAAAGAAGTCTAAGACATAGCTTAACTGTTTTCAACTTGCCTATACTTTAAAATCATTTGGGGCACTTTTTAAATGAACACTTCTATGCTCACCCCAGATATTCTGATTCAATGTTCCTGGATTAGAGCCCAGAAATACTCATTTTAAGCAAGCATCAGCTGTCATTTATATACAAGTGCTTCATGGACCACACACTGAGAAAATGCCACTTATTTGTGTTTCTGCCATGAGGAATATCACTCCTTTCTCCCCTCCTGCCCCTCTAATAGCTGTGGTCTTCATACTTTTCCTCTAGAGTAATATAGAGATGTCAAAGTGTGATCCTGTTCTGGCAATCTTAGAAAAACAACAAAATAGGACTATTAAAGTGCTACTTTAATTCTAGTTCCAAAGAACTTTTTTTGGAAGCTATTTTGCCATCTCCTTTCTTTCTTTCTTTCTTTTTTTTTTGAGTTGGAGTCTCACTCTGTGGCCCAGACTGGAGTGCAGTGGCCGCTCCCGGCCACTGCAGCCTCGACCTGCTGGGCTCCGGTGATCCTTCCGCCTCAGCCTTCCAAGTAGCTGGAATTACAGGCATGCGCTACCACGCCCGGCTGATTTTTTGATTTATTGTAGAGATGAGGTCTCGCTGCCTAGGCGGGTCTCGAACCCGCGGGCTCAGGCGATCCACTCACCTCAGCCTCCCAAAGGCGCGGGATTACAGGCTGAGCCACCGAGCCCAGCTTGCCATCTCCTTTCATTTGACACCTTCCTCCCATCACTATAATAATGTTTCATTACAAACATTTAGTCACCACTTAAAGAAGCAGAGTGGTGTCAACTTTTACTTTTTCTCTTAATGTTCCCTTTCAAGTGATGCTTTTCTTGGGAGGCTTTAGCGTGCTTCAGATTATGCTCCAGCAATGTGTTCTATAAGGGTCCAGAGGCAGAGAGCCTCTCCACAACACAACACTGAGTGACAGAAATCACACACAACAAATAGGGAAGAGTTAAAGAAAAAAAGCCTTATGTTCAGAATACAGCAACTATACATTTGTACATATTTGTAAATGCATAAAGACATTTTTGGAACAACACATTGTGACCTACTCTAGACTATCCCCAGGGAAAAGCGCTGGTATAGAAGGGTAGTTAAATGAGCTTTATTATCATAATAGCTTTTCGTTAATATTAGTTAAATAACGTCTTTGAGTTTTTTAATTAGTACATTTTAAAGCATACTTTAAAAATATTTTTTTAATTGGCAATAATAAGATATTTTGGGTTTTTTTTGTTGTTGTTGTTTTCTTGAGTTGGAGTCTCAATCCGTCGCCCAGACTGGAGTGCAGTGGCCCCTCCCGGCCACTGCAGCCTCGACCTGCTGGGCTCTGGCGATCCTTCCGCCTCAGTCTTCCAAAAAGCTGGAATTACAGGCATGCGCTACCACGCCCGGCTGATTTTTTGATTTATTGTAGAGATGAGGTCTCGCTGCCCAGGCGGGTCTCGAACCTGCAGGCTAGGGCAATCCACTCACCTCAGCCTCCCAAAGACACGGGATTACAGGCTGAGCAACCGAGCCCGGCATAAGATATTTTAAAATATTTTATCTGCCTATATTTTATTACCAACAGAAGATTATAGCAAGAAATATTCCTATTATGAAATTAATTTTGATAGAAAAAGAGGAGGATATAGAAAGTCTTTTGATTTTAATGAAAGATTATCTACTCACCAAGGTGCATATTAGGCAGAGATTACCTCAGGTATAATGAAGCATCTATTCCCTTTAAGCTTCCCTCAAGCATGTATCTACAGAAATTTTCCTGGGAGAAAAAATTTTGGACGAAGTTTTTTTTGTTTTTTTGTTTTTGTCTCACCTGGAAAGGAATGGGGTAGATGTTATCTAAAGTGTAGCATTAAATACAAATATATGGACTAATGGATTTATAGATATATCCATTAATTGTTACAGAATAAATCACCTTGACATAAATAATGACACACGCATGCATGCAGACATGAACATAACATTGTACCTACGTTTCTTCACAGTATGGTACTCTTTATTGGCTGAGGATATACCTAGAATATGGCAATCTGCACCAAAGGAGTATGATATAAACATTATGGTCACTGCAGCATGGCAGAGAAAGAGAAAGGAGATGTTGAGTATGGTATTCAGATTTAAACAGTAGGTCTAAACCTTTGCTGTACATTATAATTGACTAGGGAGATTTTTAAAAGACTTAGTAGAACCCCACTCTCATTGATCCTGATTTAATGGACTGAAATGGGGCTCAGGAAAAATTATTTTTAAAAGTTCCACAGTTGATCCTAACATGCAAACAGAATTTTTAAAAATCACTACGTTACAATGAAAGAGTTCATAGAAGTGGGTGGCAAATTATACTGGTAGAGCAAACATGGATAGCCATCAATTAATAAACATTTAAAACTTAAGATATTGACAAAGAGTCTTTGCTTCACCAAATTTTAGTGAGGATTCTGAACCCTCTCCTAAGCCCATTTGTACATTTCCTAGTAAAATGCAGTTTTAGTGAAAGAATCCTCTTTAGTCAGAACCTCTTATCTTCAGTATCTGATTATCCTTGATATCTGATAATGTTCCTCATTCTCCACCATTCTTCAGGTGATGTCTGATCTTCCTGGCTTGCCTTCTGCAAGAGTCTTATTGGATCAGTTTAGCCAGAATTATTATTTTTGTTTTGGTCCTGATGTTTCCTCTTAGTAATTTTCTGTCCACTGGCCCCACTCTGCTGTTTGGCTATAAATTCCCACTTGTCCATCTGTACTTGGAATTGAGTCCAATCTCTCTCCCATAATGTAAGACCTCATTGCAGTAGTCCCTATACCTATTGTGATGGTCCTGAATAAAGTCATCCTTATCATGCTTTAACACGTGTCATTGATTTTTTTTTAACAGAATATTTTGATCAATCATAAGATCAGGCAAAAGTAATGCCAGAACTGGTTCTAAAGCACAAAAGAGATCAATTGTAGGTCACAGCATGGAAGCACAATACTTTGAGACACATTAAAAAGAAGAGAAAAGATCTGACTAGAATAGAGACAATGTATTCATTCAGGAACTGAGCACTACTTTCTATACTACATTCGCTAATGGTTCTTCTCAGTTTCTTATTGAGAAAGAACTAGGCAGTCATTCTGGAACTCACTACACACTCCATGTAGTCTCTTATCTGAATTCATAGTTAAGTTAACATGGAGTAAAGTACTCATGGTTATCATTACACGTGTGTACAAATTTGATCTCAACAAATGTTTTCAGTTACATTTGGAATAGACTGCATTGTAATAAAACCTGTCTTAATTTTGGGTAATATTCTATACACATTAATTGGTCACTTAACAGAGCATCTATGCAATATAATAGTAAAAGTTTCTGCTCTCAAGGTTAGATACTAAGTGAGGGCAGGTCAGTTAAGTAGAGTAGAAAGAGGCGTATTATGGAGGTGTTTTTACATAGCAATGAATCTATTTGCAGTGGGGTGAAGATGGGTTTCCTAGATAAGGTTGTGAGGGAAAATACATAAAATGAGCTAAATGACTCCAATAAAAATCTGTGATAGAGGATGTTTCAGTGAGTATAGTAAATATCATGGCTCTGGGTAGAAATGGAGTTATTAACATCAGTGAGGTCACAAAGATTCACTTGTAAAGTCACTTAGCCAAATAAATGCTCACCCTCTAATAATATTTTGATGCATTAAATAGGTCCAGTGCTATTCCTAAAAACTTTAATAAATAACTACCAAAATTTATATATCTTGCCTAACTTCTCACCCCAGGATGAATATTTACATACATACATACATTCATACACACTTAGAGTAAGAAATGTATCCCATACAAACTAACAATGTTCAGTGTGAGACTAGTTTGATAATCACATCTATAAATAGCCAGTCTAAATGATTCCATCCTTACTATTGAGAGCACAATCTCAGGTTTCTTAGGCAAGTACTATCCTCTATATATTTTCTGTTTAAAGTAATTTCCCCTCCTGTTGTGTCCTGATCGTATTGGACCCAAGTGTTTCTTCCTTCCCTATGTCACTGTTTGCGAGGTGGGAAGATTAGACTGGAGCTCAGAAGCTATTGCAACATTTGCAACTTGGATAATTATCTGCATTATTAAATAAGGGGCAAGAATATTTTTCAAATTTTGATGCATCAGCTTTTAAGAGTATCCTCCTTTTTTTCTAGAGAGTTTGTTATTTAAATAGTGGTGTTTTTTTTTACGTGTTTATTTACTTATTTTTAAATGTTAATCTTTTAAAAAAAATCATTCTGGACACCAACATGACACTTATAGATTTTTGTTTTCTGGATGCCATTATTTTTAATTAAAATGTAAGCATTTTGTTAACATATATGCTGCATAATAGCCAAATAAACCAAATCTACTGTTGGCTTAGAACTTTTATACTTTCAGGAGCAAGTTATTTGTTTGTTTTTCCAGAAGCCCAATGACACTTTCATATGGAAAAGTTCAGCATTTTAATTCTAGGATTGTATTAACTACTCTGACAAGTTCACTCTCTTATCTTTTTCAACCTCTTTGTTTTTTAAAATAACCTTTAAAATGTGAAGTGTAGATACATGTGTTTGTGTTGGTGGAAAGATAAATGATTTATAGCAAAAAACAAAATAAAGAAAAACTAAATGCTCTTCTTTACCTTATGTATCATATACTTGCAGATTTTTTTGTGGCAATCACCTATAAAAAATATTAAACACTTTCAAGTGTCCAGTCTCTTGGCTCAAATATTAATATGTCTTTATCTTCTGAAATTGTTCCTTAAAATATATTCATAAAGAAAAACAACAACAGCTAATTACTTTTCCTAAAGGAATAAAGATTACTATAAATCCATTCTAGGAATCTCGTTGTTTTCTTATTATCAGAAGATAATTTTCAAAAGTATGTCTAATAGCTGTTCACAAAGAAATCCCAGAAACTGTATTTATTAAAACCTCTACAAAAACCCATTTTGAATTATTTTTGTAGTACTATTATTTATTAAATGTCAGTATTGATACTTAGAGTACATTCTTAGAAATATTTGTAGATTTATTTTAAGAAAAAGAATATGTTTATTTCAAGAGCCAAAAAGACATATTTTTTTTGGTGTGACAATAATGGCTAATATATGATACTTCATTATATTAAGTTTTTATTTAGAACTTAGAACAGATACTGGTATATATTTTTCAGCCCCACTCCCCACAAAAAAAAGGAGGAAAGAAGGAATGAAGGCTAAGGAAAAATACAAAAAAAAATTCCACTGTCATTTTCTGCTTGACTTAACTTTTTTCTTTAAAATATGCAAACCTAAATTTTATTACATGCCTCTATATGATAAGACTCTATTATCTATCTTTTATCTGTATTTTACTGGAATAGCCAATTTTGCAATATATGTGATATTAGATAACATATCTTCTTTAGGAAATGATAGATTACTCCGGGGAAGGGAGGAAGATGGCAGCGAAGCCATTCGGGCTATGCAAGTCCCAGTGTGAGTGTATGGAAAATTTTATGTACGTGTCTGTGAGTAAGTGGGCATATGAGTGGGGGACTGACTGGGGACTCAGGAGCAAGTGGCCAGGGCTCTCCTGATGAAGTGGCTGGTACCACAGCTCCTCTGCTTGGACCTTAGCACTTCCCAGGGCACGGAAGCCAAGCGCCATTTATTTTTAAGTCAGCAAAGACTTTTCCAGGAAAAACCTGCTAGGAGTGACTGCTGGCTCGAGGCTCTGCCTCACCACTGAAGTTCCTGGCCGGACACTGGCAGCAAGGGCTGTGGAGGAAACACAGAGAAGAAGCCCAGAGGCAGAGCACCCCTGGAGAAGACGAAACAGACACCCTGCTACTATCTTGGAAACTGGGCAGGAAAGTGCTCCAGCTTGCTCCACAAGTAGAGACAGACCTGATCTCTGTGATCAGCATAGAATATCCCAAAAGCACAAACTCCAGAAGGACAGGATGAGTGCTGAGTCTCAGGTACCCCATCCTGTATCCTGATTCAGATGACAGACCAAGGATGTGACCAGAAAAAGATGAGGAAGACCACTGAAGAGATCAGTGGTGAGTCCGGGGCTAGTCCAACGCCCTCCTCCCAGCAATCTTCTGAAATTCAGACCCGCACAGCTGGCATGACTAAGAAGGATGAAACCAGGTGGAACCAGGACCTCAGCTGTGATAGGAGGGCTCTACCCCAGGATGAGCCTGGCTAGGCTGCCCCATGCCAGTACTTGGGGAGTATGAAATCCTGCATCTCCTCACTGGAGGGGATGCTCCTGATCATATGAGAATGAGAGGGGAGTCTGAAGTGTGAAGGTGTCACACTTCCAGACTTTAAACTTTACTATAAGGCTACAATAATCAAAACAGCCTGGGATTGGTACAAGAATAGGCATATGGAACAAGAGAATAGGATAGAGATTCCGAAAGCAAAACCTCAATTTCTCAACCAACTCATCTTTGACAAAGACTCTACCAACAACCATGGGAGAGAGTAGAATCTATTCATATTCAGTACATGGTGTGGGAATATTGGCTGACCACATGCAGAAGATTGAAACAGGACCTCCCCTATCTATCTCCATACACAAAATTCAACTCTTAGTGGATTAAAGACCTAAAATTAAAACCTCAAACTATAAGAACTTTAGAAAATGCAGGAGACACCCTTAAGGAAATCAAAACTGGCAACCAATTCCTGACCAAATCCCCAAGTGCCCATGCCATGAGAGATACGATAGAGAAGTTGTACCTCAGCAAACTGAAAAGCTTCTGCAAAGCAAAAGAAACCATCAAGAGAGCAGGAAGACGGTCCACAAAATGGAAAAAAATATTTGCCAACATTATATCTGACAAACGCTAACATCCAGAATCTAGAAGGTACTCAAATATGAAAAGGACAAAAGCAAACAATCCTACTAAAAAGTGAGCAAAAGACAGAAATAGACACTTCTCAAAAGAAGATATACAGGCAGCCAACAGACACATGAAGAAATGTTCAGTCTCACTAATCGTTAGAGAAATGCAAATCAAAACCACATTGAGATTTCACCTTGCCCCAGTAAGAATGGCCATCATTAATAAAACAAACAACAGTAGATGCTGGTGAGGATGTGGAGATAAAGGAACACTTATACACTGCCTGTAGGAATGCAAACTAGTGCAACCACTTTGGAAAACAGTGTGGTGATTTCTAAAAGAACTATACATTGACCTTCCATATGGCCCAGCAATCCCCCCTACTGAGAATATACCCAGAGGAACTTAAATCATTCTACAAAAAAGGTACCTGCAATGCATGTTTATTGCAGCACTATTCACAATATCAAAACCATGGAACCAACCTTGCTGCCCATCAAAACTTGACTGGATTAAAAAAATGTGTTACAGATACACAGTAGAATATTGCACAGCCAAAAAGAAAGATGAACATATGGATTTGGATGGATATAGAGTCTATCATACTCATTGGTCTTTCACAGAAACAAAAAACACAGTACCACATGTTCTCACTCATAAACAGACCCTGAACATTTACCATAATACTTTAAGAAAAGGATTGGCAGTAGTGGGATACTGCCGGGGATGGGGGAGGGCAACACAACATCAATAAGGGTACTTGATCTCAAACAAAGTAGGGAATAAAAGGAGGCCCAAGCTTTACCTGTATGATGTCCACTTGTATAGCTAATTCTGAATTGTACCCACAACTTTAAAATAAATATATAAAAAAAAGAAAGTAGCAGTTAATTTGATTTTATTTTAATAAGAATCAACAAATATGATCTCTATCAATTATGGGAAAGAGATAGAGCACACCAGGTGATGTCACAAATAAGGAGTTATTTCTTGGTTAAAAAAATAAAATAGATCAGCTTCTGAACTAACATTGAGCACAGAGATGCATTTTAAAGGTTTCTGCCTGCAATCCCAGCACTTTTGGATGCCAAGGTGGGTGGATCACTTGAGTCTATGAGTTTGAAACTAGCCTGAATATAGTGAGACCTCATCTCTACAAAAAAACTTAAGTAAATAAATTTTAAAATAAAATAATAATGATAATACAAATTCAGAGAATCAATGAAGCTTTATGTTTATCAAATCATATGCCTCTTTTTCTTGAATTTTGAAGTTGGACTAGTGATATTATGAAAACATAATTTTCGAGAAGATTCCAAAAAGACTTAAATGATCAATGTATTAGGTGTAAGTAATTAAAAATTCAGTTGCATTTTTAAATCAGTAAGAGCAATAACAAGCAAATTTCAAAATATAGATAATAAGGTTTTATTTCATGCATTCAATCATGCATACTATCTGTACAGTACAATGATCCTTTTATTTTTTCAGAAAAATGTTTAACAGTATGTAGAATTTAGACTGGGTTAACAGAACTCCATCTTTTTGTATGATTGATGAAAAGGACCATTTTATACATCAGGAAAGTATGAAATTAAGGGGCTCAAAAAACAAGATTCTATCCTCCTAATTATTTATTTTTGTCTATTTATTGTATCAATATAAATGAAAGGATTTCTAATTTTTTCAATGCATTGTAATATATTATAATCATGATTTATTTTGATTCTCAAGATGTCCCAGAATGAGAACCCTATCAATTGGCTTCTGTCTCCTTTTAAAAAATTCTTAACATTTTTTACTGTATCTCTTTAACTTATAACTTTAAGTAATATTATATGCTGTAATGCATTGCATAAGATATTCCTGTACTTCCATTACCCTCTAACTGGTCTTTGTAATATTATTGTCATATATTTAACTTCTAAGCATATCATAAAACTCATAATACTTTTTTTTTACTTTTTGCGATTAAATTGTGAAAGATTTTTTAAAAAGATAAATATTTTATAAATGCCTACATACTTATAATTTTTGATATTCATAATTGCTTTGTGTAGATATGCATTTTCAGTTGGTGTCACTTTCCTTTTGCCTGAGAGTTTTTAAACATTTTTTGTAGTACAGGTCTGCTGGTGATGAATTTTTTTAGCTTAGTATATCTAAGAAAGTCTATCTCATCTTCATTTTTTAAGGCTCATTTTACTATGTATTTATCTCGGTTGACAGTATTTTCTTTAGTAAATTTGTTGCTCCACTGTCTTTTGATATGCATTGTTTCTGAAGACAAATCTATCATTCTTTTCTTTATTCTTTGGTTGAAAATATGTCATTTTCTCCTGCTGCTTTTTTTTTTTTTTTTTGAATTGGAGTCTCACCTCTGTCGCCCAGACTGGAGTGCAGTGGCTGCTCCTGGCCACCACAGCCTCGACCTGCTGGGCTCTGGCCATCCTTCCGCCTCAGTCTTCTGAGTAGCCAGAATTACAGGCATGTGCTATCACGCCCCGCTAATTTTTTGATTTATTGTAGAGATGAGGTCTCGCTGCCCAGGCAGGTCTCGAACCCACGGGCTCAGGCAATCCACTCACCTCAGCCTCCCAAAGGTGCAGGATTACAGGCTGAGCCACCGAGCCCGGCTCTCCTGCTGCTTTTAAAAATTTTTCTTTATCACTGGTTTTAAGTAATTTGTCTATGATGTGCTTTGGCAGTGCTTCCTTTATATTTATTGAGTTTAGACTTGGTTGAGCTTTGAATCTGTGGGGTTGCAATTTCCATCAGATTGGAAAACATTTCAGCCATTATGTGCTCAAATGTATTTTTTTCTGCTACCTCATGTCCCTAGCTCTTTTCCTTTCCAAACTCCAATTGTACATCTATTGATCCACTTGAAGTTGACCCACAATTACTCATGATCTGTTCATGACTTCTTTTTCACTCTTTTGGCTCTTTGAGTTTCACTTTGGATAGATTCAACTTGCATGTATTCGGGTTTACCAGTCTTCACTTCTGCTACACCTACTTCACTGTCAACCCAAACCAGTGTATTTGTTATCTCAGATATTGACCTAGAAGGTCAATTTGGAAATTTTTTGTAACCATTTCTCTAATTAACATGTTTAACATTTCGTCTTCTGTCTCTAACATTTAGAGATATAATAAGAGAAGTATTAATGTTCTAATCTGGTGTTCCTGTTATATCAGTCTTTTTTTTTCTGATTGATTTTACTCCTCCTTGTGGGTCATATTTTCTTGCTTCTTTGCTTACCTTTTAACTCGTTTTTTTTTTTTTTTTTGAGTTGGAGTCTTACTCTGTCGCCCAGACTGGAGTGCAGTGGCTGCTCCCGGCCACCGCAGCCCCGACCTGCTGGGCTCTGGCGATCCTTCCACCTCAGCCTTCCAAGTAGCCGGAACTACAGGCATGTGCTACCACGCCCGGCTGATTTTTTGATTTATTGTAGAGATGAGGTCTCACTGCCCAGGTGGGTCTCGAACCCGCAGGCTCAGGCAATCCACTCACCTCAGCCTCCCAAAGGCGCGGGATTACAGGCTGAGCCACCAAGCCAGGCTCTAACTCTTGATAAAATGCCATACATTGTGAATGTTAACCTTTTTGGTGCTAGATATTATTATATAACTATTTTAAGTTATATAATAGTTATATAACTGCTATATAACTATTATTGAATTTTGTTTCGAAACAAAGATAAGTTACCTTGAAAAGATAGATGCTTTTGCTATTAAACTATATTATGTAGCCTTCCAGTACATTAATCTATACCTGATTTTACCTCACTGCTCAGGCATTAGTTTTCTAAATATTATAAGTTTTTCATTTCTGGTTGCATGATTTTCACATACTTCCTCTCACACATGTTTGTCAATAATGAAATGAAATGAAGATTTGGGAAAATGTCCTGCAAATCTCCACAGCTTTTTCTCTATAGTTCTCTTTTGTCCTAGTCCACTGACCTGCAAACTCTTCACATCTTTTCCTCCTTATTTTATATGCCTCCTATTTGTTTCATTGGTGAGGAAGGAGTTTTCATCCAACAGTTATGAGGTAATGAAACACATGTCACTGAACACTGAGCAGATGAGATGGACTACAGTTTATTAGTCATGTATACTCACAGCCTGAGAAAGAAGGTACTGTACACAACACAGAGCTACACAGAAGTTGTATTCAGAAATGAGTGAAAAGCTTTAGGCTGTGGAAGGAAGACTTTGTACTACTAAGAAGGTGTGGTGACCCGTGGTTTCTGCAAAATAATATTTTTAGCTTGTTTGAAGAATCCCATGGGCTTCCGGGAACTGAAGATTGCCATTTGGGGATAAGTAGGAACTATGTCTGGTCCCTTTACTAAGGCTGGGGTCCTCATCAGAGACAGTATAACAAGGAGAACTTGTAGTTAGATCATCTGAGGTCCTTCTGAATGTATCAAATTTAAGGGCAACGTATAATATTGGATATAAATTTTAGAACTTACACCACACTCCCAAACTTTGCATTCCATCATCTCATCTCAAGGAGAGGCTGGCCTCTGCCTGGGTTCTCCTTCTCAGTGCTGCAGTCTGGAAACTCTAACCAGTAAATAATCTGGGGACAATTATAGGGTTAACCTCTCTCAGGTATCACTGTCTTATACAGTCAAATGTGCACAGTCATGAAATTATTACATCATATATTTTTGTCTATTTGTTGTTGTTTCTGGTGAAATAGAAAAAAAAAACCAATAAACTGGATACTTGTTGTTTCATCCTAGCATTAATTGTATTTCAGAGAACCTTGACAGGATATTTATGCTAATTTGAGGTTTAATGGAAAGTTTATTATTACTAACCAAATCATGAGCATTTTGCCATAGAAAAGGAACATTTCACCAGGATTACTTTTAAAAGACTTTCTAGTCCTCTAGAATCCTAAAAATAGTATGTTATGGACAAGGATAATATAAAAGGAAAGAAAAATTGTTGAGCATTTTAAAGAGGAAAATATTAAACTGTATGTCAGTAAACAATATCATTACCATTAGCATTCTCCTGACTTATTATTGCTTCTGTACTTTTCTCTGGAGTTTCATAGTTTTCATATTGAAGAGACTTTTAAACAGTTGATTTTGATATTTAAACTCTGTGAACATCAGCACCACTAGCTGAAATGAAAAGAATAGCTTCCACATCAATGACTTGTTGCAAAGACACATGGTAAAAAACATATATACACTTTTACACAAGGTTTTTTTACAATAGGTATTTGATAATATTTTCTCTTGAGTCACTTTGATTAATTCATAAGAAGTTTCCTTTATCAAAGTTTCTCTATCTCCTTTTGTACAAAAGTAAGTTACTTTACCATCTAACTGGTTTTAATTTTGTTTTTGCCATTTTCCTTTCTGCACTCTGGGAGGCTATAATCCATGCTGTGTCCATAAGTAAATAAAAAAAGTCCTTAGCCTCCCCAACAAAGAATATTTTTTGGAAAACACATTTCAGTTGCACGAAGTGTCATGATTTCAAAGCCTCTCCAAGGAGTCCAGCAACCATATCTAAGAAAAGGTAATGGAGTGATTATGAGTTCTTTTCAAAGCAGCAAGACCATTCTTCTGAAAGAAAGTCAGGCTGTGTAAAGAGTCACTTGCTTATCCTACAAGACCTTTAGAATCAGGAAAAAAGTACATGCAGACAAAGATTAAAGTATTGTTAACTCAAAAGTGGAGAGTTTACTTGAGAGCTACGAATTATTTTTAAAACTTTGCTGTAGTAAGTATATAGGGAAACTACTCTTTTTGATTACATTCAATCTATATAATGATCAATTATGTTGATAAGCACGTATTGAGCAAATGAAATCATTTTTGATATATTGTACTTTAATATTCAGACATAAAGATACTATGAACTGTATGGGTGAGACCTTATTTGCATGAACAGTCCAACTTTTCAATTACTAGCTCTGTGACCTTGAGCACATGATCTTATATCTCTGAACCTCAGTTTCCAACTCAGTTAATTATTAATGCTTCATAGGATTTTTCTGAGAGTCAAATAAGTCAACAAAAATAAAGGATCAACCAAGGTCCATAACTCATAAAAGACACTCAGTGAATGATTGCTCTCCTGCTGCTACCACCACAACTAGAAAGCCATAAACTATAACTACATTTATCATTAAATGTCTGTTTTCAAACAATAAAATTTTTAGATTCTTCTAATGCCTGACAAAAGTAGAGCTTTTAAAACCAAAACAAGGAAGCAGAAAGAAATGAAACATTAAAGGTATGGTGATGGAAATTCAAAAAGTAAATTTATCATGTGAGAAAACATGGCATCTAAGGTATAAGCAATTATTATTCATATAAGAGACAAAACAAGAATAAAATAGCATTCTGCCATTATAGCACCCTTTCCTCTCATGTATTCATTCATTCACTTATACGTTTAACACATATTTATTAAACTTACAGCTTATTTAAGTTATATATATATATATATATATATATAACTTAAAATGTTCCAGTAATTAGTGTAGGTACTAGAGGCCAAGAAGTTACCAAAACTAATACAAATTAGTTCTTCTTTCAGAAGAATTAAATTCTAGCAAAGGAAAATGGAGAATATATATTATTTCATGTCCTATCCTGTCCAATCCTATTCGATCTTATCCCTAAGTGGGTGATATATGTATCAGGGAGAAAAGTAAGACAGATAAGAAGAAGAAGAAATAGAAGGGATTGTAATTCTAAATAAGATCGCAAGGGAAGCACTCAGTGAGAAAGTACGAATAAAGACTTTCAGAAGGTATATTTTGATCTTATTGGATAACGGTATTGATACTGAAGAAAGGGTAATGAAGATACAAGAAAAAGCCAATACATCAGCCCTGAAGTAGAAACATGCTTGGACTGTTGAAGGAATGTGGAGACCAGGGTGATTACAGTGGTTTGAGCAAAAGGTCATCTCTAGATTTGTTAATGAGGGGATTATTGAGAATTTATAAGGGGAGAGGGTTCAGATTAAGGGCCATGTGGAATATTTGAAAGACTTTGGCTTTTTTTCTTTTCTCAATAAAGTGGGAGTATTATTTTGGCTTCTGTGCTGAGAATAAAATAAAGGAAAGGGGGAAAAGTTGGAAGGTAAGTTAGGAAGTAAGGAGTGGTTGCATTCTAGACATGTTTATTGGTAGTACAGGGCAAATTTGCTGAGTAGCTGTATATTGGGTATAAGACAAAAAGAAAATTCAAGGATAACTCCAAGGTTTTGGCCTGAGCAACTGGTAGGTTGAATTTTTTTCAGGTAGAGAGATAGAAAAAGACAATGCAAGAGCAGATGGAGATAGTTGGATGATGGTGAAATCAGGAGTTCAGTTTTAGGCATATTCATTTGGAGAAATATTTGGATACAAGTCTGGAATTTAGGGTAGAGAGTCATACTAGAGATGAAATTTAGAATGATCAGCATGTATTATTTTATTCAATATTTCTTTCAAATTTTTTCTGTTAGAGATGACAAATTTTTTACATCATTTTCAGCATTACATTAAAAGTTTTTAATATTGCTTCATAGCAACACTATGTAATATTTTAAGGGAAGCAGAAGTAATCAGAAAGATCTGGGTATAAATGGTCAATTGTACCAAGTTTCCTATATATATATATATAGGAGTTGGAGTCTCACTTGGTCACCCAGACTGGAGTGCAGTGGCCGCTCCCGGCCACCGCAGCCTCGACCTGCTGGGCTCTGGCGATCCTTCCTCCTCAGCCTTCCGAGTAGCCGGAATTACAGGCTTGTGCTACCACGCCTGGCTGATTTTTTGATTTATTGTAGAGATGAGGTCTTGCTGCCCAGGTGGGTCTCGAACCCTCAGCTCAGGCAATCCACTCACCTCAGCCTCCCAAAGGCGCGGGATTACAGGCTGAGCCACCAAGCCCGGTTCCTTTTGATATTTTTGAGCTTGAACATTGCATTTTACCTTGGTGAAGCTCAGGTTCCTCATTTATATTAAGAGCTAATAATACCTACCTTAAAATATTCTTGGGATTGAATATTATAATACCATTCTTCATAATTTTAGTTTCTAATTGTTAAGTGATGAGGGGTATATAATGTATTGAATTTTTCATATTAAATATCTAGATTAATCCTCACTTAAAAACTAGAGATAGGTCAAATCACACCAATAAGAATATTGAATAAGATTGAATAATACATTCATGAGGACATAGCTACCATGCAATAAGATAAAAGGTATTTCATTTCTTTTACTTTTCTTTTTTTGCTTCTACATGAACTCATGCAAAGTTGAAAGTGTCAGGAATAGAATAAGCACACAATAATTAACCAATGTCCTTATTTATTACATATGTTAGAAGATTGAGCTTCAGCATTAAAGCAACACTGAAATAATTTTCTAAGAATATTTGAAGACTATCATTTGAATGAATAATATAAGCGTTTCTGATAGTAAACATTTTCAAATGCTATGTTTTAGTCCAGCAACACTTACAAATACACATCTATCAGTGAATTTCAGATGTTCAATCTTTGGAATAGTATGAGATGCCTAACATCTTATTCAGTGAATTGCTCCAAGATCAATCAAAAGTGGATCTACAGAGCCTCTCTCATTCCCCCAAGGTGTACATTTCTCCTATGGAAGATCCTCTAATACATTTTAATATCTCCTTCTAGTGCCTCCCACTGAGGAAGATGTATCCCAGATGTGTAAGTGTAGCCTCAAGTTCATGTGCTACCCACTAAGTGGCAGACAGAGTCCTAACTCATTCAATAATCACTGTTAACAGTCAAGTCAATTGGTAGTAACTCTTATTTCTATAAATAATCTGAATAGTATCTGTTTCTAGTTGTCTTTTAAAAATTTTTTATTGTTATATCTCATCTGTGTTTCACTTTACTTATGTAGTAAGTAATCTGTGTTTCATTTATATAGTAAGTAATTGTTTGGGAAAATTATCTATGCCCAGAGTAGTCATGTGCGTAGCATGAATTTGTGTTTTCTTTGTTCCACTCATACAAATCTGATTTATGTGGGTAATTTCTCAGAGAATTGTTCTCATATGTAAATTGAAAAAGGGATAGTGATCTTTTAGGAATTATATCATAACAAATCGTGTACATTGCTAGGTATAGATAGTTTATTGCTAGTGACAATACCAGTGACACTTCATAACTTTAAAATCCAATAATCATTGATTGTATATAAACTAAAAAAGTGCTCATAATGTCTATGTGGATTAGCTAAAATAATCCTGGCAATGACCCTTGAAGGTAAGTACTAAAACTGCATTCATTTTAGGAATAAATTATGTACTAAAGAGTAAAGAGATTAAGCATTATGCTCAAAAATATATATCCAGAAGTAGAACTCCTGTCTCTCTGATTTAAGGGTCCTTGCTCTTCAATGTATTTCTTTAGAGTAACGTTGTCCAATAGAACTTTCTGCAATGAAGAAAATAGTCTATATTTTCTTTGTCCAATATGGTAGATATGAAACTACATGTGGTTATTATGCATTTAAAATGTGCTGAGAGAAATAGAGGAACTAATTTTTTAATTTTATTTAATTTTAATCACAACTCAAACTAAGTAGCTAGTGGCTACCATATAAGACAGTTCAGATCTAGAATAACGAGCTACTTAACTGTGAGATCCAAAGGGTTTATATTATGTTTCATTTGGTTTTGTGACAGGGCTACTACAAACCTTGGCACATAGGTGTACAGTGATTGCTTTCAACAGCCATTGGAGAAGAGATATAGTCAACAAATTATATGCTCAACCTGAAGACCTAGTTTCTTATTTGTGTTTGTCTCATCATTGTTGTACTTTACCACAGGGTCATTGCCTTATAAGTTGTTGCCTAGTAAAATTTGATCTTGGTGACATTTAAAGCTCCTCTTCTATATTTAGGCACCAAAAACAAACAAACAAACAAACAAACAAACAAAAAAGTCATCATGTCCCAGAAAAGTAGTATATATCATGGTTGAATGTGTAGGATTCTAAATATGACTGCTTTGCTTCACATCCAGTCTCACCACTTCTGAGCTGACTAGCCATTCTTAGGCAAGTTATCAAACCTCTATGCATATGTCTCTTGATCTCTAAGAAATACATTATAAAAGTTCTCATCAAAAAAGATGTTGGGAAGATAAATGGAGACAGATCTTTAAAAAGTAGCAAAATATCTGACAAGTAGATTAAGGTTAACAGCTATTAGTTACTTATACTATTTGTCTTTAATTGTTCCTACTTTGGCTCTTCTTTTCAACTTCCAACACATCACAAAAGTAAAATTTCAAGAGTATGTTATGCAGGAAGCATTTTGAAGCTTTTATTATGATTGTGTCTACAGATGTGATTTATTTTTTAAACGTCCATAGCCTTAGGGGTACAAATCGTTTTTTGTTTACATGGATGCATTATATAGTAAAGAAGTCTGGGGATTTCACTAATCATCAGAGAAATGAAATTCAAAACCACATTGAGATACCACCTAACAACAGTAAGAATTGCCATCAAAATAAATTGAAACAAACAAACATACTGGCATGAGTGTGGAGAAAAGGGAACATTTCTACACTGGTGGTGGGAGTGCAAACAAGTACAACCTCTATGGAAAAAGTGTGGCAATTTTTAAAGAACTAGAAATTGATCTGCCATAAGACCTAGCAATCTCATTCCTGGGAGTATACTCAGAGGAACACAAATCATTCTACATAAAAGACACCTGCACACACATGTTCATTACCACATTATTCACAAAAGCAAACACATGGAACCAATCCTGCTGCCCATTGAAAGTGAACTGGATAAAGAAAACATAGTACATATATACAATGGAGTATTATGCAGCCATAAATAAGGACAAAATTATGGACTTCGTAGCAACTTGGATTGCTTTCAAGTCCATTGTACTCAGTGATCTAACATAGAAACAAAGAACTGAATGCCACATGTTGTCATGTATAAGTGGGTTCTGAACATATGTCATGATAATAGATGAAAGGCATCGGCAGTAGGGGACACTGCCAGGGGAGGGATGCGGGAGAACAACCTCACTAAGGGTACCAGATCCTAAACCAGGTGAAGTGAGGTCCAATGTGAGGCACAAACTTCACCTGTCTGTAAACCACTCATGTACCTACTTCTGACTTTTACCCATATCTTTATGATAAAATAAAGTGAATAAAAGAATGGCTCATTTCATCTCAAAAATTTTTTAGATAGACAATAAAGAAAAAAAAGACTGGGCTTTAAGTATACCTGCCATACCCACTAGTGCACATTGTACTCAACAGGTGATTTTTCATCTGTCGCCTGTTCTTATCCTCCCATTTGAATCTCCAACATTCATTATTCCATTCTACATGTCTTTGCAGACATATAGCTTAGCTTTCATTTATTTATAAGTGAGAACATGATGTATTTGGTTTTCCATTCCTTGCTTCTTCACTTAAGAGAATGGTCTCCTATTCCATTTAAGTTGCTGCAAAAGATATTATTTCATGCTTTTTTATACCTTCTTTATATTCCATGGTGTGTGTGTGTGTGTGTGTGTGTGTGTGTGTGTGTGTGTGTATGTGTGTGTGTATGATTTTCTTTATCCATTGATCAATTGATCGGCATTTAGCTAGATTCCACGTCTTTGCGATGGTGAATTGCGCTGTGATAACTTGCAAGTGCAAGTGTCTTTTTTTGTGTAGTGACCTCTTTTCCTTTGCATAGATACCAATTAGTAGGGTTGCTGGATCAAATGTTAGATCTACTTTTACTTAAAAAAAATCCATATTGATTTTCACAGAGGCTGTACTACTTTAAATTCTCACCAACAGTGCATAAGTATTTCCTTTTTACCTCACAGGGTGATATGTCTATTTTTAATTTAAACAACCAATTTTTGAGCTACAATAACTTGCCAGACTCTTGAGATTGAATGAAGAAAATAAAGATACATAGTACATACCTACTGCCTCCAAGAAGTTCACAGTCTACCAAAAAACAAAACGAAAAAAATAGCTATCAGATTACAGAGCATTGTGAACTTTATAGAAAAAAAAAATAAGTATGTAATCATCATTACTGAATGGGTAGGCATTGTAAGGGAGATTTTCATGGAAGAGTTGATACCTGATTTTAGATATTTGCTGAATGCAAATGAAGTTGAACTTTAAATAAGTCTGCCCTTTGCTTTTGGAAACCTAAATAAATCATGAAAAGTAGCTACTTTCTCTGTCTCTGTCTCTCTTCGGCCTGTCTTTCTTTCTCTGTAATACTGAGAAAAAAAATCTGCAAAGTAAATATCAGTCTTATATCCAGAATTTTGCTTTTTCCACCCAAAAACCCTTTTATCTTCAAAGTATTAAAAAGGAAACTAAAAACAATAATTAGTATGTAATTATATTTTAGTTCTCAAACTAGAGCAGATGCCATATTAAAGACCCTTTCTTTTGTTAGCAAATCCAGATGACAGGAGTACCATGAAAAAGACAATTCTTGTGTGTATTTTTAAAAAGTATGTAAAATAATCTTCATAGCTGGTAAGTTGATTATTGCATATCTGGAGAAGGAGAACACAGGATGTCCTGAAGAGCAGCTTAAGCCTTCCATCATAGGAATTGTGCGTAAGTCCCAGAGAATCCACTCAGCCTTGTCCTGCCAAGACCCCTCATATAACTATGCACAACCCATGCAACCAACATGACACATTGCACAATAAATTAGACATTTTAAATTAGATGCCTGAAAGAGACTATCTGCAAAGTGGAGGCAGCTGCACTACAATATTTGGCCATCTATATTTTCTGTGGTTTAGCTCAGTTTATTAATAAGGAGCAGCATGTTTTAGATCTCTGCCGCGAAGACATTAAAGCATGATGACAAAAAGGGTTAGTTCTGAAGATAAATTTGATTCCAATTCCACCTCTGATTATTCCTACTTACGTGACCTTCATTAAGTGATTTAACCTCTATGTGCCTCAGCTTTCTCAGCTGCAAAGTAGGGTAATAATAGCATCTAATTTATAATGGTATCTGACAATTCAATAAATCAACATATAAAGTGTTTAACTAGTAGTTGTCATAAGTAGTTGTTATAATTAGTAGCTAATAAAAGTGAGGTATTGCTTCTCCTATTATTCTGTCGATCTAGACCGAGTCTTCTTGATTGTGTTCTTCCAACCCATTTGGCCTTCAATAAATGGTTGTTCAGTGAAATAATGAATAACTAAATGCTTTATCTTTAAGTTTTAAAGTCCATCAAATAAATCATTTTTCTATGATGAGAGCATTGCAATATTAATATATTTTGTTACACAACTTAAACAGGTGATGTCTTTAACAGAAAAGTCATATTATTAAATGTCAATAATGCTCCATATTGATCATAAAGAATAGTATGTGAATTACTTTAGGGTTTTTTCAAATTTTTTCTATTGATAGAAAAAATGCTCATTATTTGTATATTCATTTTGTCATTGATAAGTACTCATTTGCGGACAAATGTTTGCAAATCCACATATTACATATGAAAAACTTTACAGATTATCACCTTTCAAGATGAAAGACAAGTAAATCATGCAAGATCATTTTTTTAACTGATCAATAGTTAAGACTCACCCTACAGATGTTCTGACAGCAAGGGCATATAATTTTTTTTCTGTACTTTTCATGAGGATCAATATAGTATTAGGGTGGAGTTGGAAGTCACTATAATCTGGCATTCAGATTGGGTAAAATACATTTTTCTTATTAACTACAACTGAGCACATATTGTAAAGATTTGAGGTTCTGAGAAGTACCATAAAATGTTAATTTAAAGGCACCTAACATTCCCTTTAATGAATATACTGGGCACATCCAAAAGAGAATGTATCATTTCAGATATCTTAAGAAAAGTGTTAAATTCACCACTGCATTGTAACTGATCAGGAATGTTTTATAGTACTTGAATTGTCCTTTTGTTATAACCTCCCACATATTCCCAGCAAATGTGTGACAATGAATTTTACTAAAATCCATCAGAGGGGTACATTTTCACTTTCTTCTCTCTATAAGGCATTTTCCCTAAACTCATCATTTCTCTAGCACCATGTTTGTTTCTGAACCCTCACTTAAGTAGAGAGGTTTCCATTGTTGGGATTATCATTTGTATGCAACTATTTTCCTAAGCATTGTTTTTGAATACTTTATATTATGGATAAGAACGAAGCTGTAAACTTTTAGATTTTGTCTTCTTTAAAGATTTCCCTCAAGTGGAGCAGGGGACAGAACAGACTGTATTTTTACCGCAACATATTCAATTTTGGCTTTATTATTGACAAAGCACATTTTAATTTTTCTGAAACTATCTCATATTTTTCTGAATTTGAGAGATTTTGTTTTGTCTCACCCCTTTTCATCCCTACATTGTTAGTTCTCATTGTTTTCACACAGAACAGGTGTGTCTGGGAAACTTCTTTTCTCACTGGGATTAACAACTGCATCGCTTGGTAGAGAAAGTGGTAGTACAAGGATGTCTCTGAAGGTCTTTTATTAAAATGTAAGATGTAGTTGAGGAAAAAAATGTTGTCAGTAATAAGGTTTTATCTCAACGTTGTCAAGTGACTTCTGGAATTATCACTGGCATATTTGTGAGTATTTGCCTCAACTACAGAGTCTGCTTTACAAAATCATTTTGTGCCAGAATAGACTATTTAAAATTGTACTCGTGGTGCTGTCTCCAGGCAGGAATTGGTTATTAGCAGCAGTGATAAGGAAGGCTACAGACATGTCACGACATTGGTTACCCTCAGGATAAGAGTAGATCAAGGCTTTCAGAGGAAAGGGCAGAGAGGGAGAATTATTCCTCATCACTGCCAGATTTTGTGGCTACCAGCAAAGGATCATTTTAAGCTGCTTCCAACTCAGGAAATTGGGAAAATTGCAGCTCCTGCACCGATGATTGTGCCCTTTATCCTGTTCTCTTTAAGGCTGTTGTTTGCAGGGACTCTATTGGGGTCCACGGTCATGACAGAGTTTCCACAGCAAGTAATAGAAGAACTACTTCATCCATGTGTACAGGGGCCTGAAGGTCAGATGTAGTGAGTGGAAGTATTCATAAATCTCTGTTTTTACATACCTGTACACACACTCACATCCCCAAAGCAATATTGTTTATGAAGTGAGTGTTTAAATCACTAATATGTATTCAAAACGGAAGAAAGTTGTTATTTTTCTATTGAAGAGAAAGGATTTTTAAACCAACAAAAAGAATTGACTTATCATAAAAATGTTTATATAAAACAAATTTGAAATAAATACTTATTATTGATTTCTCCCACCTCCAAAATAAAAAATGTGATGGCTGAGGGGTTATTATGCCACACTGATACAATTATATCATTCATTTGTATTCTAGGCAATTCTTAAATAAAACAGAACAAACAGCAGTAGAAAAGGAAAGGCTTTATGAAATCTAACAATATGCTTATTTTAGTCTGAAGACTAAGTATTATTGAATATAAAACTTGCAAATCTTTAGTTCTATTTCCTTTTATTCAAAGATCAAAATGTTCTTTATACATTGGAGAAGAAAATGCTGTGGGTACATTTTGGATTCAGTAGATATCACCAACTCTTTTTTCAAGTGTTCTGACTTTGGCAGAAGCCAAGAAGCAGTTTGCAAAGCACTTTTCCTTAATATTTAAATTCCCTTTGAGGTTTAAGAAAAATTTAATCCACATGTTTCTAATTCATTTGCACTCAACTCATAAAAAATGTTCTTCAATTTGATCTCATTGTGGTCCAGGGGCATTAAGAAGCTTTCAAATGAGCTTTCCTCCTTGAATTGAAATCCAGATGTTGTGTTTTGTCAGCTCTAAGCAAATTTGAAACTCAGAAAAGTCTTGGTCATAAATGAGAAGGCACAGATGGTTTTGAAACTGAGGGAGAAAAAAAATCCACAGATAATAGAAACTCTCTTAAAACATAAGGAACTATCCTTTTTTAACGGATTTCATTCAACTGGTGAGTAACATTATGCTCATTTAAAGATGGCAGACTCTGCAGCTAAGGGAAATTGAATGATCTGAGGCCAAACTTGAGTGAGAATACAGCCAGGAATAGACTCTCAGAACCCATCTTTACACTAATCACAAGTAGTGATTAAAATAAATAAATAGTAGGAGGGTGAAAAGGATGGAACCAAATGCTAAAGCCATATGGTAACACCATCAGGGAAAGGAAAAAAGGAGGTTATTTTTCACATGTCAAATATTTCCTCACATTAGCCACCAAGAAGATGGGGAGAGAGAGGAGATTGAACACTGCAATACAAGGCAGTAGTCACATTCTAAAAAATTGTACTTCTGGCATTTTTAAAAAAGCTTAATTTTTCAACATTTAAATTCAACCACTCACTCTGCAGCATTCTGAGGCAAAATGTGATTCCATTTCTCTTAAATATGAAGTCTATTTTTAAAAATTTATTTTTCTTTACATATTTAAACCAATATGTTGATTTGTACAAAATGAACACATCACTAACTGCTAACAAGTAGTCTTTTTCACCTTAGAATATAGATTGTTAACTTTTCTGCTTTAGCTATAAATGGACTTATTAAAATGTATAGCATTTTATAATGGTGATTTTCACCTGCCAATTTTCTTACAGTTTTGAAAACACCATAAAACTACTTTGAAACAAACGCCTTAGCTAAACATTATTGCTTTACTTAGGTAAGCAAGAGTATAGATGTTAGTGGGGTTTTCTCTTGAAAATTGCTTTAAAATCAGACAAATATTGGTTCAAATTCTAGCTCTGTACTTACTGGCTAGGGCATTTGGGAGACCTGAGAGTTTTTCTATCCATTTGTTTCTTGTCCACTCACCTTTCCTCCTCAATACAGTGAGTTATATATAGGTGTAGCTCAGTCACTGATCATCCTATGAAAATGAATAGAACCTGATGAGACATTTTAAATTAATTCTTCAGCCCTTCTCACTTTGCTCTATACTTTATAATAGAGTGCTATGCAGTTCCTCTCGCATATTGGTTTTGCAACAATTTGACTCTTGTTCTGAATTTAGTATCCTTCTATTCTAAGTTCCCAAATTTTCCCCCCAATAAAAAATAAGGGATATCTGTGTCTACTAGCAATCATGCATCCCACTCTCAAAGCAGCATCTCAGTTTCCATGTTGAATTCCCTCAACTCATTTCACATGAATCAAATGTGGTCAAGACTAGGCCCACTGAGGCTATTGTTCAGTGTCAGGTAGGCAAGGGACTTAAGGAAGGGTCATCAGTGCTATTGATGCTCAACTGCCACACTTTTGATTAGAAGAATTGGTGGAAATATGCTTTTATGGGACTCTCTAAGAAGATAGATTTGATATCTGCAAATACTTGCAGCTTCTGCTGTTTTAAAGGGAAAACCTGTCTGCGGATGAAGCCCCCATAGGAAAGAGGAGAGCAAAAACAGAATCTGAGTTCTGATGGCAATTGGCTAAGTGCCTGGAATCAGCCATATGGAATCCTTCAACTGCATAAGACAATACATTCTCCCTTTAGTGTAGCCACTATGAATTCTGTACCTTATAACTAGAAGTGCTTTCTTTAATAGTAATATGTAAAGAATATATAGATAAATGCATTTTATCAATCATAGTAAAATGTATTTCTTAACAACAGTGACCAATGGAAATCATTTTTCTTCTTATTGTTGCTGTTATTCCTGTTGTTGATTACTATTTGTGGCTGAAAATAACAACAAAATAAATAAACTTTTATTTTTTCTTTCTATACAGACTGTAAGTGGTTATTTTGATGCTTAGTCACAGCCCCCAAGTCCCACTGTGCTTGTAGGCATAGGCAACAATTTTGTTCAAAGAAAAAAAATCTCTCCTCTCCTTAGATTTGCACAATAGGTTTATTAAACTACTGTGACTTCTCAGTCATTCACAGTTACTACATGTAGCTTACAACTGTGTTTCAACAATTTCTTCACACTTTTTATTTCTTTTTTTATTCCCTATCTGCATATAGGCCCACTATTCAATACCTGCTTGGGTAGCCTTATACCATTGATTTTACATGAGTTTCATAGCCTCTGGTTTTTGACCACCTGATTGGCATTTTCTTCTAAGAATGTGCCCAAATTTATATCAGTAATGTTGACCAAGAAGCTAAACATAGGAAAGGTCTAAGAATAATAATTTTATTAAGAAATAGAAAAAAATGACTATTACAAAAAAAGCAAATAGATGGTGAGAATAAATGTAAAGAAATGACATTTTTTCAACTATGGTTGAAAGACAGGGACCATAAGTCCCCTGGGAGAGGAGCCATATTTAAATTACTTAACTTTGTATCCCAGCTGCTAGCACAGTAAGAGGCATTGTCAGAGGTTCTCACACACATTTGTTTAAGGTCTAGGCTACTACTAATGTTTAGGACCTCAGTAAAAGAGATAGCAGAAATAGCTTTTAATGATTAGCCTTATTCTGATGAGTGTTCATGTGCAATTATTGGGAATCACAAAACTTATCTCTAATCCTATCTTAGGAAGGTTTCTGGAGAAGTATATTTGGGCAAAGACAGGGTTTCCCTACAGCTATGTTGTCTTAAATAGATAAATAAGGTTTTCTAAATTATTTCCTATCACTAACATCTAAACATCTTTCCTTAGAAACTGTGAGACCAGGACAGAGAGAAAAGGCAATTACGTTATTTCAGGGCTTGGTTTAGTGGCTGAGAGAAAGTAAGATAACAGCTCTGAAGATTGTTGGTTAGATGTGGAGAATAGTATTGAATAAACACAATCTGGCTTATTTGAGCCAAATGCTCCATTGTAATGGCTAGTGAATTCCTGAAAAATCTTATTGGTAAGAATGACATTCATAAATAGCATTCATATCTACAGTTTTAAATCTTCCCTTCACAACTCCACTAATTATCTGATGTAAGTTTTATAGCTACATTCCTCCAGAAGATCATTAGCTCTTAGCACAACTTAAAATTTTCTTGATGCTTTTCAGCAATGTTGATACATGACTTCCAGCTGAACTTGCCTGCCCATTCTGTGTCTTTCAAGAGTAAGCATATTCAGTAAATGGTGTTCTGCAAAGAGAATTTGTCCTGACATTAGTGCATGCACATTGAGAAAAATGCCTGCATGTACGTTTGTTTTTTTAAATCATGAACTCTTCCAGAGATATCACACTACTAGTGCCATTTGTAACACCACAAGGTTTAATTGGCTACTCAGTGGTACTCTAAAGAGATGAGACTTTGTGGTTCAAGCAGCGAATAAAGGGATGCTCCAACCATTGTACTAAGCTCCCGCAAAGTTCAAATATTCTCAACTTTCAATTAAATTTTCATTGCAAACAACTTGCTAATTTCCATTGACACCACTAAAAACTACATCTAAAGAATATATTCACTTGAGCCTATTTAGCTTAAATTTATTAATGCTTCCATTTTGTCTGAAAATAAGTACTTGTGAAATTACCTAAATATCTATAGTGATCTTCTTTTTTACTTTATAGCATGAAAGAAATAGGTTAAAATTAAAAATGCTTATATCAGAAAACTATTTAATAAAAAAAAAGCAGAGACTCTTTCCAATTAAGTAATCTGTCATAATGTCTATTCTGTAATTCCAAATGAACAAAATTAAATAACAAGTCTTATATGCTTTAACAATATTCTTAGAAGTGACAGTTAAAATGTGAGGTGTGATTTGAAAATATAAAATTACATTTTAGTTTCTTGGGAATGGAACTTCTTTTAAAACATATCGCTTTTACTATAATCTAAAACAGGATTGTATTGCAAAACAAAGACTGTACAGTTTTGTTCCTTAGAAATAAGTTGCATTGCTGAGAACCAAGATGGCCACCATGGAGCAGCAGACTGGTTATACTTTCACCAGCAAGGCAGAAAAGAGAAACTGAACCAAGCCACCATAAATGGAGATATCCCAAGCACTTTTGTATGAATAAATCATCATACATCCAGAAAAGATCTCTTTGAACACATAGAGACCAAAAAAAAAAAAAAAATGCAGACATAGGAATCCAGGCACCCCATCCCATCCCTTGCTGTGCACAGGCTTGCACAGAAACTGAAAAACTGCACAGTGAATGAGAGTGGGTGAGTGTACCTAAGTGCTTTGGGTCCATTCACCCCCTCTCAGCCATGATCAAGTCATTGGTCCCATGTGGAAGAAGTCCTGGTTAGGAAGCAGCAGTGCACAACAGAACACCAAGAGGAATAGGAGGAAAAAAGCAATGCTGGATCAGCAGTTGTAAGTATGGTTCCAGTTCACTAACAGGCAGGGAAAATTCACCTGCAGAGTGAACCTCCCTGTCACATGACCCACCTTCCCAGGTAGATTAGGAAGAAACACCTCCAAGTTCTGCATGCCTGCAGGAGGATCACTTTCCCCTCCTCCATATTAGGGAAATTGCTCTTTTTCAGGAGCAGAGTGTGAACTTGAACAAAGAAGGAGCAATAGGAAAAATACCCAATAGTATTTTTTCAGTGGAAATGTTTGTGGGCTAGAAGCACTTCCCACTCTAAGCAGAGTGCTAGCAGCAGGGGGTACTACAGTTGAGAAACTTGCCACCAGGTGAAGCAAGGAACAGGAGTGAATTCCAGTCCCTCTTCACTGACTGAACTTTACTGAACCACAAAAAGGGCCCTAGAACAGAGGATCAGTGACTAACTTCAGAACAACAAAACCAAAAGGAATTACAGGGAGGAAGAAAGGCTTGTCATGGATGAAGAAAAATCAGTGAAACAATACAGACAACACTCCGAGTACTAAGACACAGCATTTCCCAAAACAGCTAGGAAAGCACAAAAAAATAGGACCCCCCCCAGCCTATCTGCCCCAGATGACAAAGATGTCACAGATTGTATAGCTAAAATAAAAAGAGAGAAAAAAGTGAAACTAGAAGAGAATCTCACCAAAGTTATATAAGAAGTAAAAGCAGAGTTGGCCAGTTTCAGAAAAGTCTATTCTAAAATAATGGAAATGAAGAACTCCATCCTGGAAATAAAAACAAAGTAACAAGTATAGGGAGCAAAATCAACCAAGCAGAAAAAAGAATCTTAGAGCTTAAAGACTAAAATATGCAATTAACCCAGTCTGTTAAAAACACAGAAAAAAAGTTAAAAAAATAAGACTCACACTCTCTGAGAGATATGAGACTATGTCAAGAAACCAAATCTACACAGGACTGATATCTCTGATGCAGAAAGAGAAACTAAGAACACCATGGAATAAATATTTTATGGGTAATTCAAGAAAACTTTCCACATCTCGCTAGATAGGTGAACATTCAAGCACAAGAAATTCAGATAATTTTCACACGGTATCACATGATAAGACCAGTCCCAAGATATATAGCAACTGACCTCCACAAAGTACGCATGAAAGAAAAAAATCCTAAAGGCAGCAAGAGGGAAAGACTAGAGTACCTACTTGGGAAGGCCCATCAGAATTGCTCCAGAATTATCTGCTGAAACACTAGAAACCAGAAGGAACTGGACTCCAGTCGTTAATGTTCTTAAAGGTAAGCAACTGCAGCCAAGCATTTCCTACCCTGCCAAGCTAAGCTTTATTAGTGATGGAGAATTAAAATTATTTCTAGACATCCAATCCCTAAGATAATATGTCTACTCTAGAAGAACCCTTTAGGAGACTCTTAAGGGATGTTGAATGCATACATCAAAAAGAACAGTCTAGCCCATCACAAAAATATGGGCAAGCACAGAGTTAACACAGGAGACAGAGCACTCATAAAAATGAAAATGCTTACATATATACATGCAAGATAAAAAGGACACAAAGAAATCCCTTTAGAGCCTTATGACAGGGATAGATGCTTACATTTCAATAATCAGTTTGATCATGAGTGGACTAAATGTACCACTGAAGAGACATACAGTGGCACACTGGAAAAAAACAAAAAGCATGATCCAACAGTCTGTTGCCTCCAGGAAATTTATCTCACTGCAAAGAACACCCACAGTCTCAAAGTTGGGTACTGAAAAATGGTCTTTCAAGCAATTGGAAAGCAGAATAAAACAGAAGTAACTATTCTGATGTCAGACAAAGCAGGCTTCAATCTATCAAAAGTTAAAAAGGATACCACAGGATGCTACATAATGATTAAAGGATCAAACCACCAGCAAGAAATATCCATTCTAAACATGTATGCACCCAACACAGGAGCACCAGGTTTTATAAGGCAACTACTAAGTACACTAAAATAATATATTGACTCTCATACAATCATAGTTGGATACCTAAATATCCCACTAACAGCTCTAGCTAGATAATCAAGGCAAAAGTCAGCAAGCATATTCAGAACCTTAATTCTACCATCAATCAAATGTATTCAATAGACATCTTCAGAACACTCTACCCAACATCCATAGAGTATACATTCTACGTGTCAACACATGACGCATACTCCAAGATCAATCACATTGTTGGACATAAAGCAAGTGTGAACAAATTTTAGAAGATTAAAATAATACCATGCATCTTCTCAGATCACAGAGGAATAAAAATAAATTTTGCCACCAAGATCCCACCAAAACACACAAAGACATGGGCACTAAACAACATGCTGCTGAACAACTTCTGGGTCAACATGGAAATCAAGGAAGAAATAAAAAGATTCCTGGAAACAAATACAAAGACACATCCTATCAGAATTCTGGGATACTATGAAAGAAGTGTTATGAGAAAAATACATAGCATTGCATGCACACATCAAGAAAACAGAAAGCTCACAAGTAGTCTAACATCACACCTAAAGGAGCTGGAAAGGTAAAATCATCTAATTCCTAACTTCAACAGAAAATCCAAATCACCAAGATAAAATCACAATTGCAGGATATAGAAGAGAAGAATAACATAGCAAGGATCAACAAAACATAAAGCTGATTCCTTGGAAGGATAAGTAAGATTGACAGATAACTGGCTAGATTGATCAGAGAGAGAGAGAGAGAGAGAGAGAGAGAGAGAGAGAATTAGAAACACAAAAAGTCACAACTGATCCTGAAGAAATTCAGAAGATTATCAGAGATTACTATGAACACCTCTATGCAAATAAACTAGAAAATCTAAAGGAAATGGGGAACTTTCTAATACCACACAACCTCCTAAGGTTGAAACAACAACAAAAAAATTGAAACTCTAAACAAACCAATGAAAACCCAGAAAATTAACTCAGTTACAAAAGTCTCCTTGTCAAAAAAGGCCCAGACCAGATGGCTCCCCTACTGAATTCTACAGGACACACAAGGAGGAGCTAATACCAATCTTATTAAATGTATTCCAGGCAATTGAGCATGATGGAATTCTCCCCAACTCATTTTATGAAGCTAACATCATACTGCTACCCAAACCTAACAAAGACCCAACAAGGAAAGAAAATTACAAGCCAATTTCCTATAATCTTCTATAAGACAAACAAAAAAAATTATGTTCATTGATTGGAAGAATCAATATTGTCAGGATATTCATCCTACCCAAGGCAATGTATAGAAATAATGCAAGATTCTTTAAATTATCAACATCATTTTTTCGGACCTGGAAATAACAACATACAAATTCATATGGAAATAGAAATCCTCAGCAAAGGGAATAAAGTAAAAGGAGAACACTTCCACACTTTAGACTTTATTACAATGTTACAATAACCAAAACAACCTCGTATTGGTATATGAATAGATATGCTGATCAGTGGAACAAGACAGAGATTTCCAAAGCAAAAACACTGTCTCTCAACTAATGCATCTTCAACAAAGTCATCAATAACATTCACTGGGGAAAGGAGACTATATTTGCCAAATAGTGCTGGGAAAACTGACTGACCATATGCAAAAGAATGAAACTGGACCTCTCCCTATCACCATATACAAAAATCAGCTCAAAGTGGACCAAATACCTAAAAATAAAACCTTACATTATATATATATATATTTGGCAAAAGCCTGACATCCAGGATCTACAAGAAACTCAAATGAGGTGAAAGGAAACAAACAAACCCATTAAAAAGTTGAGAAAGTACATGGTCAGACACTTATCAAAATACAACATACAAGCAGCTAGCAGAAATATGAAAATATACTCATCTTTACTAATCAGAGAACTGCAAATCAAAACTACAATGAGATGCCACCTAACTTTGTTAAGGATGGCTATTATTAAGAAGTCAAAAAACAACAGATGCTGGTATGAATACACAGAAAAGGGGATACTTCTACACTGTTGGAGTGCAGTCTAGTTCAACCTACATGGAAAGCAGTGTGGCAATTCCTAAAACTAAAAATTGACCTTTCATATGACCCAGCAATCCTTCTCCTGGGAATATACCTGGAGGAACATTAACTGTTCTCCAAAATAAGACACCTGCACACACATGTTTATGGCCACACTATTCACAATAGCAAAAACATGGAATCAACTCTACTGCCTACTGAAAGTGAACTAGATAAAGAAAATCTGGTACATATATATGATGGAGTATTATGTGGCCATAAAGAAGAACACAATAATGAACTTCATAGCAAATTGGGTGGAGCCAGATATCACCATACTAAGTGAACTGTCACAGAAACAAAGATCTGAATACTACATGCTCTCACTCATAAGTGGGCCTTGAACATTAGTCACATTAGAACAAGGGAGGGATTAGCAGTCACTGGGCACTGCTAGGGGAAAGTGGGAGAAAGAGAGTGGGAGGAGGAGAGTGGGGGCATGTGACAACACAAAGCATATTTGTTTCATTACTGGGGGAATGAGGGCCAGTTAGCCCAAATTTTACCTGCATGCAGTCTAGCTATGTAGTTAATCCTCACTTTTACCCCACATTCTTATAATAAAATAAAATTTAAAAAATAAAGAAATAAGATGCATTGACACATTTTCATCTGATATTCAGTGTTATTATCTCTTTATATCTTGAATATTTTTGAGTCTTAATCATCTTTGTGACTTAGGGAACTTGATAGCAATTCCAAGGCACATTAATCCAAACAAATGACAAAAAATATTCTACTGATTGTTAAAATGTTTAATATTTTGTTTACACAGAATATCAAATGTAATTGTATATCTTCTCCATCATCTCCTTTGTTTTATTCTTAAAATTATAAGCAAGCACTTTGCTAACTTTTTACAATGATGTTCCATTTTGAGTATTACCAACATCTCTTTACCATCTTGCAGGTTCCCATGTCATCACCTTAGTCATATCTGTTTCGTAGCTATGTTTGGGATTCTTTTGTGGAATAACATGTGTTTATCCTAATTTAGGATGATTGCAGAGATAAGTGAGCTCTTATCTTATATGTCTTAATGGAACTGCTTGGTAACAACTATGTTAAAATCACACTCATTTCAGCTGTTTGACATAGAGATTGTCATTTATTTATTCCACATGTTCACACGTGTTGAACATCTGTTGTATGAAAAATACTAAATAAAGAAACTGAGCAGCAAGGCAGGAGAAGGGCAACATGAATAAGGGAACCTTGTAAGGGTAACAAACAAGAAAGTAAACCATTTCTCTGCATTGTGGATACAGGTTGGGCCTCAGAGTTGCATGCTAAGAAGAGTTCACTCTGTCTATGTGATGTGGTGCCTTTGTAAAGGATGTAACATTAATTTTATCTCTTACTATCATTCATTTTGGAGCGTTTCTTCAATGCCTTGCTTGTCAGTATTGCTATCAGGCTTCTCTGGGATTACTCATGAAATATTTCTGTGAGTATGTTAGAATATATGACATTTTTTCAGTTAATTTTATGCCTAAGTTCTTTGTTTTGTTTTTACTTACCATTTCAGAATAATGTATATCTGTTTCAAATAATCCATTTTTCTTCACTTCCAGTGCTACCACACAGTTCCATGAGATTCTGTATGGGTTCTGTTGCTTACTTCCTTGCCAACTTTGTGCATTCTGTATCTGTAGCAGAAAGGGAGAAAATGTAAATCAATTTGTCATTTTCCTGCTATTGACTTTCCAAAGGTTCAGCAAGACCTGGCATCATATTCAACCAGCACCACACTCCTTTGCCAAGTACCCTTCACATTTTCAGTCTTCAGACAGGAGCATTCTCTCTTCTACTGAGTTTGACTGCCTCTTTATTCTTTAGAATTTCAGTTCAAATATTCCTTCCTCAAAGAAGTCTTTCTGAATGTTACATTATTTTGTTTCATAGCATCTTCTACTTTTCCATTGTAACATGCTTCATTATTTGTAATTTGCATATATTGTCCCACAATAGATTAAACCTGACAAGTATTGAAATAGCATAGATTTCACCCTTACCACAGTGTCTGCCATATGTAAAGCATTCCAGAAAATTATTTTCTGAATGAACTAATGTCATAACTTTTACATTTAGGCTACATATTCCATCAATACATTTATAGTGTATATTGACTATCATGTACTGTGAATTTAACTTCCAAAGGATTAAGGGGGGAAATCAAAACAAAGCTCTTAGGCATAAAATTAATTGGAAAATATATTGCATATTGGAATATTCTTACTTTTCTTTCCTATACAATTGAACTTAAATTCAATATGTTCCTACCATAGGCTATGTTTACTAAAATTAAACTACATTCAACTATGGATAACCTGTCTTTGAACATATGCTGTAGGCTGCATTCTACCAGAGGAGTGGGCAACAAGCTGTGAAACTAAACTTTTATCATCATCTCTATAAATCAAGATGAAAGCTATGGACTTCCTCCTGTGGACCTCATACTGCCTTTGAAAACAAAAAGGTGAAATACTTGGATTTAAGGATTTTTTTAAAAAGCAAATAAGAAAAATTATTTGGCATTTATAGAATATAATTGTCTGTCCCATTTGTTTAAAGAATTTGGGTGAAAGAGATTCCGAAAATGCTAGCAAGCATAATTGCAGGTATCTGGTGCAAGAGCATGGCTAATATTTTAGTATCTCAGTTAATGATGTCAATTGCAACATAAAATCAATTACTTACAAATATGTTTAGATATATTTAATTTTTGAACATAAATGGAAGCCAATTTTAAGCCAAGTAAGAGGTTATATTTTTCACATTGCTTTTTTCAATGTATTTACTTTTTTGTATTGCAGAAGTAGTTCAAGCAAGAATAAGATGGTCTTTATTTGGAATTTGTAAAGTGAAAGAAGTGAGATGGAATATAAATTGTGATAAGTATTAAACAGGACATAGGTATCCTGAAATGCAAGGATCACTAAAATTTGTTGATATTCTTTCCTACAACATCAGTCCATTTAAAAATAGTTTAATATTCACTTGCCTATGAGTAGTAGCTAATCAAATGTACACAGCACATATTGTAGTATTTATTACATTTAGTAGGCGAACATTAAAAGTAAATATACACTTTTCAATTACCCTGTTAAGAAAAACTTTTATTTTTAGCAGCAGAAAAGGATTTTGTGTTTGAATTTAGTAACATATTGATAGAAAGCTGAACTTACTCCAACTGAAAAATGAAATTAGAGCTACATTTCTTATTACCAACCTTTGTGCTCATTTATCTAATTTAAATGTTGTTTAAATATAACTCACTTGCTCTTCATATTAAAATTGTAATCATAAAAAAATAGATTTGTGACAAATATATTTAGCTTTCATATAATAACAATCTTTTTGTGAAGGTTTCCAAAACTTTCACATATTCTGTCTTATATCTTGCTCTCTTCATCCTATGATGTGTAACAGAAAAATAAAATCTAATTAGAATGTAAGGAATTGAACTTTAACATTATTTTCTACTTCTGATTAACTGACTGGGTCTTTATGAGTAAATCATCTATTACATCAATCAGTGCCTCAATTTTCCCAACTATAAAATAAAATGGCCATCATTAATAAAACAACAGATGCTGGCGAGAATGTGGAGAAAAAGGAACCCTTCTTCACTGCTGGTGGGAATGCAAACTAGTGCAATCTCTCTGGAAAACAGTGTCATGATTTCTAAAACAACTAGACATTGACCTTCCATATGACCCAGCAATGCCCCTAGTGGAAATATACCCAGAGGAACTCATTCTACAAAAAAGATACCTACATACGCATGTTTATTGGAGTACTATTCACAATAGCAATAACATGGAACCAGCCATGCCACCCATTGAAACTGGACTGGATAAAAAAATGTGGTAAATATACATAGTGAACTATTACGCAGACATAAAGAAGGACAAACATGGACTTTGTAGGAACTTGGATGAATTTAGAGGCTATGATACTCCGTGATCTATCACAGAAGAAAAGAACAGAGTACCACATGTTCTCATTCATAAGCAGACCCTGGACATTTACCATAATACTATAAGAAAGGGATTGACAGTAGTGGGATACTGCCTGGATGGGGAGGACATATCAGTAAGTGTACCTGATCTCAAATGAGGCAAAGTGGGGACCAAACGGAGGCCCAAACTTTACCTGTAGGATGACCACTTGTATACCTAATCCTGAATTGTACCCCACATCTTCAAAATAATAATAAAAAAAGAGGCTGGACTCAGTGGCTCAGTCTGTAATCCCAGCACTTTGCAAGTTTGAGACTAGTGGATTGCCTGAAACTGCAGTTTCGAGACTAGCCCAGGCAACTTGGTGAGACCTCGTCTCTACAATAAACCAAAAATTAGCCAGGCACAGTAGCATGCACCTGTAGTTCTGGCTACTTGAAAGGCTGAGATGGAAGAATTGCTGGTGTGGCCACAAGCGTGCCACTGTACTCCAGTCTGGGTGACAAAGTGAGACTCCAACTCAAAAAAATAAAAATAGAGTTATCTTTTTCTATTGTTTCCTTGTTACATAATAAAATGTAATATCAATAAATCAAATAACAGTCTCCTCCGAAAATGATACTACATAAACTCAAGTAATACTTATCTGTATTCTCTAGTTCACTAACTAATTTACTTTCTTAGTCACTTACTGAGAGAGATTCAACCTGATATACTGAGCATTTCTGAAATCTTTGATGGAAGGAAGCAAAAATTCCTTAGCTATTCCCCATCAAAGAGAAGACTATATATTTTACTAATAAGCAGGCTCAGAAAAAAATTGAATTTTGACTTATTTTTACAAATAAATGAGTCCTTATGTGGAGCACACAACAAAAATGTAGGAGACAGAGAGGAAATGAATTATGATGAATAACAAATCGATGTCAAGCATTGTGCTAGCAGGTGCTTTATTTACTTCTCTAGTAAGGTTGGCAAATAAAATATAAGCCACTAAGTTTATTTTGAATTTCCAATAAGTATGAAATAAAATTCTGTCTTAGTATTTGTATGTACCATTTAATATTTGGGACATTTACTAAAAAATGTGTTGTTGCTCATCTAAAATTCTAATTTAACTAAGTATCTTTCATTTTTATTTGTTAAATCTGGCTATTCCATTTTCATGTCAATTCAGCAAGGTGGACTAATATAGCATAATATTACAACTGAGAAATCTAAGGTTCAGAGAACTTACATCGTATTTCTTAGTTCAGTCAGCTAGCAAGTGGCAGAGGTTAGAAATCAAACCCAGTGTTTGTTTCAATATGCCCTTCTGCCTACCCAACACACTAATACATTGGGCTGCAAAATCAACACTGATGCCTTCCACGAATACACACATTTCTCTTAGCTAAACAGATCAAGAGAAAAGGAAATATTTCATTTCATTCCACCTCTTCCCCAGGCAAAATCCCCTTGCTCTACAAATTCTGTCAGAGGAGAAAAGAACACTCTCATTTACTCCTACCACATAATATAACTGTGACCACATTCCCTTAGGGTGAGCAACCCAAAGTACATTCAGAGAGCTGAGGGACATATTTACAGTCTCCCCAGATCCTATCTTTGCTCCTTTACCACCATTTATCATTTTTGTGGTGAAACATATTTTGGAAGCACAGTGGTAATTCCCTCCAAGCAACAGTTTCAGGACTCCATAGAGCCGTAGGTGGTCATCCGTGGTCTGTAGATTCTGAAGGGTGAAAGAAACACTGAGTTTATTCGCAGTTAAAGTGATGAAAGTGGCAACTATTCAAGCTATTAGTTACTATTTTCTGTTCTGAAAGAAAAGGAGAGAAGATATTAACACTGGGGGCAAAGGAAGATGTATTGTCGAGCTCTGAGCTTCTGAAGCCTTGCCCTGCAATCTGTGTAGCTGCTCCCACACAGTTTGGCAGGGGACATAGTGAGTAGTGTTCTATTTTTAATTTTAAACTTTTAAGCAGAAGACCATCAAGAATAATCTGCTCAGTAAACATCTGATCTTGAGTCTTAGCATTTCTTTCTATTCGGCAAACAGTACCACAAATGTTAAATGTTAGAGAAGAACCAATGGCATGTGTGTTTTATCAAGTGAATCCTTTGCTAAGAATATCTCTGGATTTTTTTTTCCTGAATAGTTTACGAATTAAATAATAAACCTAGCTGGAAGCTAGTGAGCATAGGAATAAAGTATGCACGTTCTAGTCAGATACACACATGTTCAAGCACCAGCTCTACAAAATACTTTTTTGTGTAAACTTGGACATGTATCTTAAATTTCTTACACCTGTTTCCACCTAGAATGGAATTAATAGCAATATCTACATTATTGCCTAAATGAAATGCAAAAAGCTACCATGCACATATTAGACATCTAAAAATACTTATCAATTCCCTTTACTTTCATCAGTTTACCTTTTTTTTGAGTTGGAGTCTCACTCTGTCGCCCAGACTGGAGTGCAGTTGCCATTCCCGGCCACCGCAGCCTCGACCTGCTGGGCTCCGGCGATCCTTCCACCTCAGCCTTCCGAGTAGCCGGAATTATAGGCACGCACTACCACACCCGGCTGATTTTTTTGATTTATTGTAGAGATGAGGTCTCACCAAGTTGCCCAACCGGGTCTCGAACCTGCGAGCTCAGGCAATCCACTCACCTCAGCCTCCCAAAGCACGGGATTACAGGCTGAGACCGGCTATTTGCTAAATTTTGATAACGATGCTTATTGGAACAGAAGATAATTGTATTAAGCAAAATAAAATTGTAGATGGAAAGGCATTATAATCTATTATTTAAAATTGTATAATATATCATTAATCCTTTGGTCATACAAGCATGCCATAGATCCAAAGGCAATAATATCAATTTATATAATCTTAGTTTTAATGAAAAATATATTTATTCATCTTTTTTGAGACAAGATTTCTCACTGTCATGTAGGCTGGAGTGCATTGACGTGATCATAGCTCACTGCAAGCCTCAAGCTCCTGGGCTCAAGGAATCCACCCACTTCAGCTCGTAGCTTGGTCTGCTAGGCGTGTGTCACCATGCTTAACTAATCAAAACATTTTTTTTAGACATGGCATTTCACTGTATTGCCCAGGTAGGTTTGAATTCCTGACCCCAAGTGATCCTTCCAATTCAGTTTCCCAAATAGTTGGTATACAATCATCTTAATTCTCTAATTTCTATAGTCCATCTAGGATGGGTTCAGTGAGTGGCTACCATAGACCATTATTATTCTTTAAAATAATAAACTTTCAGATATTTGGCACTGCGTATCATTGGAATTAAGTGATTTATTTGGTAATACATTTTCTATTTAACGAGCATCAGAATAACTATGCATAAAGAACCTAGCGCAAATTTGTTTTCTGGGAAAATAGTTGCATCAGATGACTTTTAAGCCAAGTTTGTTGTTGTTGTTGTTTTTCCAACTTTGAAATTCGGTTTTTATAAGTACAAATTCTATAACAAATTCATTGAATCTAATATAATTTATCTATTTATTCATTCCTTTCAAGTACATTTATTGTGCTCTCCTTACATGTTTGACACTAATGTAACCACTTAATTAACTAACACTATGTAGAACTCATAAAGAAACTATACTGAAATGTAGTGAGGAGAGAAAAAAGTCATGAACCAATAGTTCTTTGTTACTGTACATTGAGCAATATATTTTATCCCATTACATTTTATTTGTGTCACTTCCATTCTGCTCTCAGTATGAACAGACAAGGCTAATATTGTTTCCGGTGAAAGTCTGACAGCTATTCTGTTGATTTGTTTGGCATTACATTTGAGCTGCACTCATGCAGTCCAGAATGCTGAAGGATGGCTTGGCTGAAAAGAATAGGCAATATGCCCTAAGGAGAAAGGACAAAGATTTGGAAGACTAGAGAAATTTGAAATCAGCACTTGGACATATATGCACTACTAAAGGTTCTAAAAATTCCCACATTGCTGTTTAGGTAGCTAAAAGGAAAATAAACTTTGCCCTCCATAACACATTCTAAAGGCACATAGGCCGATTTTGAAGAATATGACCTTTGATGTCACATGGTCTAATTCTCGCCTTTATGTTATAATGAGGCTTTTTAAAAACAAAAACAAAACAAAACAAAACAAAAACAAAACCTTTTTCATACAATGTATCCTGTTTATTCTTTGAGAAAATCTACCTTCCTACAAAGCAGAAATTGATCAAAATTAACCAAAATTTATCACCCAAACCTTCTCCTGAAAGTTGCAAGCCTTCAATATACTCCAGAGTTCCAAAATACTTATATTAGACAGATTTCTGCCAGTGCAATTGTTGTCTAAGAGGAGTAGTCATTTTTCTTAGATTTTTTCTACTTTACTAATTTCCAAGAACTATCTACCACCTGTTCATTTTTAATATATATTTTGCAATGTGTGTTCATATATAGACAAAATATAGTGGTTTTTAAATTACATAAGTATGATCATTTTATACATATTATTCTGCAATTTACCTGACACTGTTTTTGAGACTTATTCACACTGATTTATGTAGCCCTTATTTTTCTGTTATCTGACATATGGTATTCCACCATACAACCATATTGATGGTCATTTACATATTTTCCTGTATCTTCCAATTAAAAATATATTATTTATTGTTGCTTGTAGGCATGTGTGAGAATGTTCAAAGAGAAAATACGTGAATTCTGGGTCACATAAAAGCAAATGCATTCTCAATGCGCCAGATATTGCTCAATTCATTTTCATCTTCCTTTTCTTAAACTTACATATATATATATGTACTTACATATATATGTATTCATAATTACATATATATTAAATTAATGATGATAATATGTTCTTTAAGATGTTCAGTGAATCGGGTCCATTTAAGAAGTCAAATGATTTTAAACTGTTTTTCCGTCCTCCCATTAGAATTGATTACTGATTGACTGGAACTGATTGAAAGTACTTACACCTTCTTTTATTCTGATTTTTGGCAAAAATTTCAGGTTAAAAGGAATGCACATTTTGTGAATAATATAGCTAGCTTACTACCAGCCATTCTAATTTTTGAGAAACCATACGATGAAGAGGAAGAAAGAATCAAATGTATTTTTTAAATGTCTTACAAAGGGGTAATCCCTTTCAAATGTTCTTCTTTTTGAAAAATATTACCTTGCTGTTTTTCTGTATTTGAAACAATACATTTTACCATATGTTTGAGATAATGATGTAGACGCCTGGCTATAAAAATTGTATTAACTAAATTAATTAATGACATCCATTCACAATCATTTATTGAATGTTTCTTCTGTGCCTGAAAATACACAGAACTGGGGACACAGATATGCTCACATTTTGAAAATCTTTACATTCATCTACAAAAGAATGAAATATATAAGAAAACAATTTCTGTCGGTTATACAAGTGTTTTTATTGAATTATGAATAGAATAGAACCAGCATTCCAAGGAGGGATAGACCACTATGACTGATAGGACTGAGGGAAATTTTAAAAAGATTTTCACTTAAATTTTTGTCTTAAAAATGATGTTTGTAACTCAACAATAAGGGAAACAAAGCAATTTAAAAAGAGAAAATGAAGACTTTGAAAAAGCATATGAAAACATGCTTAAAATCATATATCATTAGGGAATTGCAAATTAAAACAACAGTGAAGTATTACTACACATCTATAATAACAGCTAACATCCACAGCACTGACAATACCAAATTCTGATGAGGATTAAGAGAAACAAGAATTCTCATTCATTGCTGGTGAAAATTAAAGAAATTGTAAGCCACTTTGGAAGAAATCTTGCAGTACTTAAAAAGGTAACCATAGTCATTCATACAATCTAGCAACTACACTTCTAGATATTTACCTAAATGAGTTGAAATTTTGTTCACACAGAAACCTACACATGAATGTTCACCGCAGTCTAATTGCCAAAACTTGAAAGCAATCAAGATATCCTTCAGTAAGTGAATGGGTAAACTCTGGAACACTTAGACAATGGACTATTGTTTAACACTAAAAAGAAATGTACTGTAAAACCATGTAAAAACATGGAGGACACTTACATGACTATTGCTAGAAGAAAGAAGTCACTCAGAAAAAGGCTATTCATTGTATGAATCCAACTACAAGACATTCTGGAAAAGGTAAAATTATTGCAATATTTTAAAAAATCAATAGTTACTAAGGTTTTGACGAATAAGTGGAGAAGAGGAAATTTGTCAAGAATCATAAAACTGTACTTCACAGAAAATGGAAGCTAATATACACTATGAACTTTAATTGATAAAAATGTATCTATATTAGTGCATCAAATATAAACAATGTACTACACTAATGCAAGGCGTTAATAATAAGGGCAATTGTGTAGGAGTTAGGGGAGTGGAATGTGAGAACTCTATACTTTCTGTTCAAGTTTTCTGTAAAAGTGCTCTTAAAAATTGTCTATTAGTTTAAAATAATGTTTTGTGTGCCTAATAGGAAAACAAGAAAGGGACATGAATTAAGGGGAAAGAAAGAGCATTTCTCACAGAGGAGTGAAGGAGTTGATGGATATCAGAAAGTCTACCAAGTTGTTTGAAGTATAGATGGTTCTAAGAAATGAGATGGGGAGGATTTGTTGGGAACTTGTCAAGATCATAGAGACTTTAACTTCAGAGCTCAGTCATTAGATATTTGTTGTTATTTTTTTCTCTGACAGTTATATAGAAGAGGCATGAAAATATAATTTTAATTTATAAAACTTCCTCTCATTTTCCATGTTGGGGTTACAAATTCTCAAAAGATTGGTTGGGAAGCTGTTATCTCTGTGTGAGAGACATGTGATATGGGTTTGGATTTTAACTCAAGGTATTTTGAGGGGATAAAGAAGATACAGCAAGTTGTAGAAAAAGTGGAGGGATGAGGTAGAGTCTAAATCATAAAATGATTCTAAAACAAACCAACGTAAATGCAAAGCCAATAAAACATTTCTACTTATGTTACTTTTCTCCCCTACTGCTTGGATTTCAACATCACCAGAAAATAAACCAGAGTTTCTATATATTTTAAAACACACTATCACAAGAATTTGTTACTAAATGAAATTTAGGTTCTCATAAAGTATGGAGAATATAATAATCATAAAAATGCCATTAGGCAATAACTTAAAATATTACATTTTTTCTTTGAATACTTACAAGTTAAGTTTAGAAAGAAAAAAATAAGTGTTTCTACAAAATACACATCTTTCTTATTTTTTTTGAAAAATAAAAAACTTGTATTTTTATAAGCATTTTTAATGTACATGAAAGGAATTGTGATATAAAGATAGAAAAAAGCATTAAAATTAATAATATATTAATATCTATTTTAAAATTAGACTTTCAACTTATATCTTGGGATTTGGATATCACAAGAGTCTATTTTATGTTTAAAATGAGAGATGTTTCAGGAGAGGTGTTGTGGTTTTAGAAATGTCATAAGTGGGCCAGATTTGGTGGCTCAGCCTGTAATCCCAGCATATTGCAAGTTCAAGACAAGTGAATTGTCTGAGCTTGCGGGTTCGAGACCATACAGGGCAAATTGGCGAGACCTCGTCTCTACAATAAATCAAAAATTAGCCAGGAGTGGTAGCTCGCCCTTGTAGTTCTGGCTACTTGGAAGACTGAGGCAGAAGGATCACTGGAGCCCAGCAGGTTGATGCTGGGGTGGCCGTGAGCATACCACTGCACTGCACTCCAGCCTGGGCAATGGGTGAGACTCCAGGTCAAAATAAATGCCATAAATGTGAATGCATTTTGCTACCAGGTAGTTGGAAAGATACGTAACTCCAGAGGTGGATGGCAAGTGGTTGGTAAACTTGGAAGGAAAATAATTTTATTTCAGATACTGATAAAATCAGGATCCAAGCCGGGCTCAGTGGCTCAGCCTGTAATCCCACGCCTTTGGGAGGCTGAGGTGAGTGGATTGCCTGAGCCCGCAGGTTCAAGACCCGCCTGGGCAGCGAGACCTCATCTCTACAATAAATCAAAAAATCAGCCGGGTGTGGTAGCGCATGCCTGTAATTTCGGTTACTCGGAAGGCTGAGGCAGAAGGATCCGGAGCCTAGCAGGTCGAGGCTGCGGTGGCTGGGAGCGGCCACTGCACTCCAGTCTGGGCAACAGAGTGAGACTCCAACTCAAAAAAAAAAAAAAAAAAAGTCAGGATCCAAAAATATTTTGGCAATGTGCTAAAAGAGTGAGTCAGAAATTAGCAATAACATTTAATAGGGCAAAACATATGTCTGTTAAAGCAATTTGGTGATTTCAAGGTGAGAGAGGGATAAATGAATATCAGAAACAAATAATAAAAAATGCTAAGTTTCCAGCTGCTGGCAATTTCAGAAAAAAATCAATACTAATGGACTAATCAGTCTAAAATTGATCTAAAACTTAGGTACCCAGAGGATATCTGGCATAACATTTCCAAGTTAGACCACACTACTGTCAGGTCTAGGTATGGGTCAGAAAGGACACAAGATTAAATTTAAAGACTGTCATTTAAAAGATCCAATATTAAGTTCCATAAAGCATAACTGAATGACATTTTGTTTATTATTTTTCTATGATATTAGATAAAAAGCAAGAGTTACCATGAAATAGTTCAAAGCATCCAAAAAGAGTAAATCAGGCTTAACTTTCTTGAACCCAAAAGATAGAATTAAAACCATAGGAAGAAATTTTCTTGAAAATAAAAATCAGCTTAAAAGGAAAATTATCTTGGAAATGAGGAACAGGATGCATTAGGAGTTAGTGAACTTATTAATACCTGGGTTTATAAGAACAGTCACTTTTTTAGGCGGAATGATTTGTAATTGGATAGCGAATCCTTCCTAAATCTGAGCATTCATTAGCACATTAAAATACATTCCACAGATGAGAAGTAGAGGGACAAACTCTAGGTTTGTTGTAGGACTCAAAATTATAAACTATGAGTTATTAAACAAAGAAAAATCTGAAACTTTGTATCAAATTCAGCAACGAGTTCAATTCTACTTACATGACTAATATGTGTTGATTACACATTACAATATATTGGAAGGATCTAAAGGATATCATTGCCTCTTGCATACAGGCCTTAAATTTGACTTCAGAAACAATGATATTACAGAACAGAGGTCACCAGATAGAGAGAAACCCAAGAAGGAGGCAGTAATAAATGCCATGAAGATGCAGTGTCAATAGAATTAAGGACAGAAATACAGAACAGTGAGATGGACTTCATTATTCAGTTGAATTATATACCATTCCAAAATAATCATTTATTTAGAATTTAGTCTCTCTTATTTAATAAGACCAAAAAAAAAAAAAAAAAGCCCTTCAAAAACAAAAAGCAAAAAACAGAAATATCCTCCCTGTTCTCAATGGTCTCTTTGGTCTGGTTTTAAGCATATACTATTTGATAGGCACTATATATGATAAATATCGTATTTATCTAATTTTGGTTAATCCTTTCAACCCTATAAGTTACGTATCATTATTAACCCCATTTCTCCAAACTGAAAACTGAGGCCCAGAGAAGATAGGAAAGGTACTTCAGGTTTATAACCAGGATGAGGTAGAGCTGAACTCACACCTACAGCTGACTAATCTTAAAGGTTGTGCTGTTAAATATCATGCTGAAAAGAAAACTCTAGAGCTGATGTAATGGATGAGCTAGGCAGGGTGTTTCTAGATGCAGGGAGATCTATTTAAATTTCTAAGCATGAAGGAATGAATGTCAAGTTCCAGAGTCAAGGAAGAACAATGGTAATAGACAAGAGGATCTACATGAAAACTAAAGCTATGGAAAGGTCAAATAATTATACCTGTCATTAAAAATCACAAAAGGATTACAACTACTGAAAATTCTTAAACCATGAATAATTCAAATCTCAAAAACATGGTTTTCTGACTATTTCAAAAACTACAAAATTGCCCCAGTGTCACTTTTAATAAAAGACAGACTTTTAAATAAGAGGGAAGGAATGAGACTTTATGTAGGAAAAAGGACAACTATGAATGCATTTACTCACATACTAGCTCAATGGTAGAAAAATCAAGAAAAATAAGCTATAGGCAAAGTTACCCCTTTACACATAAAAATAATTTCCTATTTTTGCATAAAGTAAGATCATTTGGTCATGTGGTATAGATTTAAAACTGAAAAAAGGGAATAATTAAAAACAAAAAGTTGCTCAGTGTTGAGGTTTAATTTTCAAACCAACCACTAAAGTCAAAATTAAACTTCAGAAATTCTATTAAACTCTTTGTGTTTAAAGTTTAAGACAAGTAGTCTTCATAATTTTTGAAATTATGAATCCATGTAATATACCTTGATGTAAAAAATACTTGTGGATAGATGTTTAAAAATCAGTCCATTATTCTATAACATAAAAGAAGGCTTACCTTCATTAGTTTAGGTAGAAAAATTCTCAATAACCATAATGATGGATCATTTTTTCTCTTAGAGATAGAAAATGTTATTTTAAAAGTGGCTGCTGTAATTTTACAGGAAAATAGGAGATCTTTTAAAATGATAATTCCTGCTTATTACCATTTGAACAGCCTTTCTAACAGCCAAAGGAAAATGTATTTTCATCTTTTATTTCATAAATCCACAGTTGCCAACACTAGGCCCATACGTTTAGATGAAATGCAATTTCATAAATCTTAATTTGTCTTGAATAATGAAAGCCCAGTGACTTCAGCACAAAATATCTTCAGAAACTAAAAATGAATTGTTGCTTGTCTTTTCAAACTGTCCTTCAAATTGTCATCTTCATGTTTTGTTTACTGACATAGGAAACCAATTTGAGAATAAATGTTAGAGAATACTGTGGGATGTGAATAAGAGATAAAAGGTTTCTTGAATCCTAGATTCAACCAGGGGTAAAAATCTATAAAATGGCACAATTCCAGCAAATAAAATTAAAGGTCAAGCAGTTGGGTACCATAAAAAGTCATAAAATCTGTGATGCAAGAAAAAAAATAGAGAAATTAAACAGTACAATTTTACATTGTGGTGATAAATAAAAATGAAAAACAACCACAGAAGTTAGTAAAAGAGTCTAACACTGAATCATCAAATAAAATTGAAGCTACAATGAATGGATAGTGGTAAAATCCATAATGAGCAAAGTATGCAGGAAAAGATGGAGGTCTTGTTTACATAACCGTTTGCCTTATGAAACCTATGAAGGAAAATGTGACCTTTTCAAAGTCTTCTAATAAATTCCCATTGTTTTAAATATAAAGTGCAAATGCATTCTTATGACCAACAAAAGCACTACAAAATAGCAGACAAATCTATCAAGTGACATTTTAGGTAATTAAATTTGAATGGAGGCTACAGATGGATTT
>NW_007248756.1:158053-159390 GCF_000164805.1 Carlito syrichta
CCATGCTGCCCATCAAAAGAGGACTGGATTAAAAAAATGTCGTACATATACACGATGGAATACTATGCAGCCATAAAAAAGAACAAAATCATGAATTTTGCAGCAACCTGGATGGAACTAGAGTCTATAATACTGAGTGACCTCTCACAGAAACAAAGATCAGAATATCACATGTTCTCACTCATATAATGGACCTTGAACATCCAATGTAATACTATAAGAAAATGACTGACGGTACTGGGAAACTGTGGGGGGGAGGGGGATGGGATTAACAGTAGCAAATATCTGTCTGGGGCTGGGAAAACACCTCTTATCAACAGGGTGCCTGAATGAAACGTAATTGTACACCTAACCCTTAACTGTACCCCACAAAACCATAATAAAAAATACTGATTTATTATTTAAAAAAAATAATGACTTTTCAGGTTAAGTGGTCATACTTGACCTTAGGTGATGAAAGTCATTCACTCTTTTTTCCCAATTTTTCAGAAGTTTGCCAGAAACTTTTATCTTTAAGGATTCCACTATCATTTATTCAATTCAAGATGCTCATAAATACACTAAATGTCCACAAATATAAAAGTGTTCTACTTGTTTTGTGTGCTTGATCACTATCATCTCCACCTAGTTTTCAATAAAACTTTGCTTCTTTTAGTTCTAGTAATTCATTTTCTATCCATGAAATGTATATGGCAAACTCAAAGGAAATACTTAAAGACAATTACATAAAAACGGAAAAAGACATTCATTTGAAGAGTTAAAATTAAAATGATTGAAAATATCAAGAGTTGGAGAGGGTCATCTAGAACTCTGCAACAATGCAAGTGGTAGAGTACATTGTTGTAATCATGTTGGACACCTATTTGGAATTATATAAAAAATCAACACTTCTATATAAACTATAACCAGCATTTCTACTCAAGAAAACCATGCCAATATACACCAAAAATACATGCAAAAAATGCTTATAGTAGCACTGATTTTAAGGGTCTAAACCACAAGACACCCCAATCCAATGGATACATTTAAAAACTAGCAAATTTGTACAATGAATTGGTATATAGTAATAAAAATGGATAAACCTCTCCTATATGCCACAGCTTTTATGTGTCAAAAATGTTATATTGAGTAGAATAAACTAGATTTGAAATAAAAAGAAGATAATATAATTTGTGGTTACATTTATATAAATATCAAAAAGCAGACAAAACAAATCTATTTTGGAAGAAATCAGAGTAGTTACTAGTTTTTTTTTAATCAATATTTTTTATTATGATATTGTGGGGCACAGTTAAGGGTTAGGTATACAAATATGCTTCGTTCAGGCACCCTTGTTG
>NW_007248756.1:159410-195642 GCF_000164805.1 Carlito syrichta
GTTTCCACCACTGTCAGTCATTATCTTATAGTATTACATTGCGATGTTCAAGGTCCACTATATGAGTGAGAACATGTAATACTCATATTTTTGTTTCTGTGAGAGGTCACTCAGTATTATCGATTCTAGTTCCATCCAGGTTGCTGCAAAATTCATGATTTTGTTCCTTTTTATGGGTGCGTAGTATTCCATCGTGTATATGTACCACATTTTTTTAATCCAGTCCTCTTTTGATGGATAGCATGGCTGCTTCTAAGTTCTTGCTATTGTGAACAATGCTGCGATAAACATACGTGTGCAGGTATCTTTTTTATAGAGTGATTTGAGTTCTTCAGGGTATATTCCTTTTGAGAAAGATGGGCATTAGCGATGAAAGAGAGAGATGAGAGGTACTTCTTGGGTGCCATTTTGTAATATGAGTGGTAACAACCTAGTTGTCATTACTACGTGAAAGTTTCCCAAGGCTGCATTTTCTAGCTATCTATCTATTTTCTTTCTCTATCTAACATCTCTTTCTCTCTCTCTTTCTCTCTCTCTCTCTCTCTCTCTCTCTCTCTCTCACACACACACACACACACACACACACACACACACACACATATCAATCATCCATCTGTCATCTATCTAATCTATCTACAGCTGACTCATTTTAAAAGAGATAATTAACTATTCACTATGCCAGGAAAATGACAGTGTGAATAATGGTGACTGTAATGTTGATAATGATGGTGGCATTGCTGATGTAAAACCCCTCTGTTCTACAAAAGTGTATCAGATATAATGAGTAATTTGAACATAAGGAACAATTTACATATGATAGTTAAGAGTTTGAAACTGGTTTTAAGTTGACACGGAATTAGTTACAACTTCTACCACTCACCAGTTACCTGATGTCATGTTCTAGAAGTATTAAATAATGCTAGCTCTTTCTTTATTTGAAAAATTATGCTATGAGTATTACTTACCTAATGCTATTAGGGAGGATAATGTGTTGGATAATGCACCTATAGGGCTTATATTGATATTGATATTCATTGCTATCATTATCATCATTGTTTTCTTAACATCTTGATTATTGATATTACTATCCCTATAACAATAAGCTAAGGGCTAGGTAGATGATAACTTTGGGAACAAAAGGTGAATTTCATCTTTGAGAATAAGAACTGACTACATAAGTAAATGGGGTTTCAAATATCCATATAAGGAGATAAACAGAAATTAAAATTAGTTTTCTAAAATATATTTTTTGCAGACAGTATGTTTTTAAAAAATTGCGTCATTAAAATTTGCATGAAAATTAAAATTGCAAAAAGTTGGGCAATAAACATGTTGTACTCTTGCAACGAGCTAAAATAATTATAAAATCTTAATTATGTCTTTTCATTTCAACATTTAGTTTGTCTGTTTAGTTTAGATGAGCATATGATTGAGACAGATGATTCACCATCATAGGCATGCTTTAAGTTTTTTTCACTTTTACATCAACTACTTTGGTGTTTCAGAGAAATAACCCTTCTTTATGACTAGTGCCATAATTGGTCTTACTTCTTATTCAGCTCGCCAGATAAGAATAAGGTTAAAATGTAATAAGCTATGAACACACAATGAAACTGCACAATGAAATTCTGGCGAACTGATAAAAATAGTATAGGCTAACTGTTGGATGGCAAGCAGCACCCTCAAGTGGTAAGTTGAAATTATCTTTTACCTGTTGCTCTTTGAAAATTCTATGTATCCAAAACCATCTACTGTATCAAAGTATACAACTAACACTTTAAGGATACCAATGTTATTCTCTTGTAATTAATGGGACTAAAGAAATTTTCCACTTTACTGTGTTATTAATATATTTCTGACAATGTATTTTTATTTTCTGTATTAAAAATGTAAATGTATATTCTTGCGTGTTGTCATACTTTGGGTTCATAAAACACACACTAAGGCCCATCTGTTATTGAAAACTGGAAATTGAAAAAATTGAAAATGCTACCACTGGAATTTACTCTAAAACATGATTAGTTTTTTGTTTGTTTTGACGAGAGATAAGAGTGGAAAAAATGAGCTCAATCTTGTTAACAACTTTTAAAAATTAAACTTTAGTTGTAACTTTCTTTTCAAGTCAGTTGTAAAGTTTCAAAATTTCAATAGTAAAAATTAAATTTTTATTTTCAGCACATGCAATTTTTTTGTTACTGTTAAACAGTTCATTATATTCCTATAGTACAGTTTTTACTATTTGTTTAACATTGGATAAATCTCTTAGCTCTGCTGAGCTTCACTGTAGCCTCCTTAAAAATGTGTCTCATCATAGGTAGTTGCTGAGACAATAAAATGAGAAAAATGTATTAACTCATTTAGCACAGTAATTAACAAGTATATAACAAAGATTATTTATATTTTATGGTCTCCTATTTTTCTTCTTTCTTTTCTTTTCTTTTTTATATGCACATCTGACTTTTTTTCTTTCTACCCATATGAAGAAAGAGGAAAAAAAATACATGCAGTTATAAGCATCAACTTTTTTACAACATTTAGTAGGTAAAAGAAAAAAAAAGATATTTTAGAAAGTTTGCAGATAATTGAATGACAATTTTTAAATGATCAAATTTATGTGTGATTTTCCAATATAATCTTTATAGCACATGTAGAGTAAACAAAAAAATAACAAATGACATAAAGAAGAGAGATTCACGTACCCTTTTGAAAACACAGAGGGGAAGCAGATTTGTGGAGAAGCTGCTAATGATTGCAGTCACTTGCCTGCAAATCATAATGGCCAAGGTCAGAAGTGAAATAACTTCCAAAGTACTAACCTGGAGACACTTCAAGTAGAAAGAGCAAAGTTGAAGTGCACTTATCGCCACGGTGGTGCCCATCAAAAGAGGCTGTTCTCAGCAGGTGACCTGCACACACCCACTGTCCAAAAACAGAGTTGTACTAGTATGAAACCATAGTAATCAAAGAACATTTTGTATTTTACCCTAATGCTCCCTCATTTTCTCAAAAATATTATTTATTCATTGTGTTATGATTAAACTTTTTTGTTAAATTTCTCTTTGTCCCAAACTGCCTCCTGGGAGGGCAGTCAGCACATGATGAATTTGAATTAATCTTTATTAAACAACATTATGTCTGTACTCTGGGGGTTTTCATTTTCATAAAAGGCCAAAATTGACATATCTTTTTTTTTCTTTAAAGAATAGGCTCTAAAGTCTGTTAACCTTAACTGCAATATTTTACAACATAAAACAAGACTAAGAAAATGTCATGCTGCTCTGAAATATGCACCCCAAAAATAAAATGACCCTTCCAGATTTTGGATGGCATTTTTAGGAAATGTTTCATTTGGTTTATGAGTCAGCCTCTTGACTTCAAATGAAACTTCAAGGTTTTTAGACTTGTCTTTCAATTCTTAAAAATGCTGTAGGTTTAATGATGACATATGTTACACCAAACTCAATATGGGCTCAAACTTAGAAAACCAAAGTTTTGTTTTTCTTAGTGAGAATTTCCAGCTATAAATTAATGTTATTATTATACTGATGGGCTTTAGGACATGCTACCCCAAAATATGACACCGTGACATCTGAGAAAGCGGCAGAAACAGGAATGTCACTCTCTGACCTTCTTCCACGCTATACACATGAAGCAGATAAAAAAACCTAGAATGATTTTCTGACCTTCCTCTGAAGCAGGTCATAAGATTCCAATTCAAAAGGTGCCTTTTCTTCACCCAGAAGAAAAGAGGATCATTTTCTCCGAAGACACAGGATCACAAAGAGGAAGCCGAACAAACAGGTCTTGCTATGTTGCCTCCAGTTTATTCCCATTAGATTATATTCTTTATCCCATCATATCACTCATGACTATCCACTTCATCAAAACTAGCATAAAAAACACATAAGATTTTACCTTTGGGGGGGTGATCTTCATTTCCTTATCGAGTTTCCCACATCACATACAATTTAAATTAAATAAATCAGTGTGCCTTTCTTTTGTAATTTGAGCTTTGTTATATGGGCCTTGGCTATGAACCTGGTGGTGCATGAGGAAAAGATATTTTTCCTCCCCTACAAAGTTATTGCATAGATTATTAATATCTAAAGCTTATTGAAAGAAAGGCATATAGCTCTAGAGTGAATAATTTTAATAATTCCATTGAGTGTTTTCAAATTCTCTGCTTTCTCCCTAAATTTTGTCTACTTTTGTTGAATATCCCCAAAGTCAAGAGAAGTTAAGATATTCTCTAGTGTGACTGCATGAATGTACTGTTAAAAAGGGGGGGTGGGTCTTTCTTACTTCGAGATGTCTGTAATTCCCAAATAAGTGTTTAAGAACACAGTCTTTAAAACAACATGTATACTTTATTTCAGTGGTAGGCTGGTAAAATGATTAACAACTGACTCCTGAGGAGGGAATAGTTTATAGAATTTGCCAATTTTTGTGCTGTAAATACTTCTGTCATGGATTAATTCAGGCTACCAACATGACACTATTGACTGAAGTGTTGGGAGGAGGTAAAACACAATCCATTATTGGAAACCATTAGGAGGTGTCTCCAGCACCCCACTTGTTTTTTTTGTTTGTTTGTTTGTTTTGTTTTGCTTTGTTTTGTTTTGTTTTTTGAGTTAGAGTCTCACTGTTGCCCAGACTGGAGTGTAGTGGCTGCTCCCGGCCACCGCAACCTTGACCTGCTGGGCTCCGGCGATCCTTCCACCTCAGTCTTCCAAGTAGCTGGAACTAAGGCACGCACTACCATGCCCGGCTAATTTTTTTGATTTATTGTAGAGATGAAATCTCACCAAGTTGCCCAGGCGGGGCTCGAAACTGCGGGCTCAGGCAATCCACTCACCTCAGTCTCCCAAAGCGCTGGGATTGCAGGCTGAGCCACCAAGCCCGGCTCACCCCACTTGTTAAATCTCAACTCTGTTACCTAAAAATTGTGTTGCCTGGAGTAATTTATTTAAATATTTTTGCATTTTACTTTTCTTAAAACATAAAATGATAGAAAAGCATCTATATTCTATGTTGATAATTAAATGCTCTGAATCATCCAGCACATTATAATGCTAGATAAGTGTTCATTATCTTTCTTAATATTCTCCTGGTACCTAAAACAGAATAATTCATATCCTGCTTCTATGTCATGGTCATGCAAATATTTGAATTTAGATATTTTCCTCTCTGAATTATCCATTTTGAATCATAAATCTTATTTTGTTATCTTAAAGTATATTTCTACATACCATTCACATTTCTAAAATTGACCACTCAAAGACAGATTCTATTTTAAAGCCTACCTCCCCCCACACACACATTAGATAACAACATTTTTTTTTGTTTAGTGGCTCACACCTGTAATCCCAGCACTTTGAGAGGCTGAACATTTTTATAATAATTCAATTTCTTGCTTCTCCTGAATAAATTGGCAACCATTAGCTAGACTATCCTTTTACGGTTAGGTGCGTATCCCATCAACAACACCCTCTATTTCATCTAGAATGCTGGCCATGCCACTGATTGACACTTTTAATCTTGCTCTCATAACTAGATTTGAATTTGCATGCTCTGAATTTAGCAGAAATAAATCCATCATTCAGGTGAGATTTAAGCAAGTCTCAGTACAGTAAGAACATCATTGCCTTTTTACTGAACATTCAATTTATGGTGGCAGTCTCTAAAATTACTGCATTTTACTTTTGAACCATCTGAAAAAGAAATTACTCACCTGAAAATAATTCCTCTTTTTCTCCCTAACAATTATTTTTAAGTAGGTCTTTTCAATTTTTTTCTTTTTTAAAAACTATTTTTCAAGTTTAATAAAAAATTCTTGAAAATAATGTATTTTCTTAGCCCAAATTCTTTTAAAAAATACAAACACTAAAACTAACGTAATAAAAAATAAGAAATCAGAAAAGTTGTGTTTTATTTAAAAATTTTATTTAACCAAAAACATTCCCATGAAAAAGAATGCAAGCTGGATTTACTTCATAGGTGCATTCTAACATACATTTCAGGAAGTAATAGCAATTTTGCTCAATTTTCCTTTAAAAAATAGAGAAGATGATTCTTCAACTTGTTTTAGAAGAGAAACATAACCCAGATACTAAAATTTTAAAAAGATATTATAAGAAAAAGAAAATGACAGAACAATATACCTCAAAAATATAGATGAAATAATTTTCCACAAAAATATCAACAAATAAAACAAGCAATCTTTTAAAAGTGGGGTTATTCAGGAATGCAAGACTGTTTCCACATTAGAGAAATCAGATAATGTAAATTACAAAATCAAGATGGAATAAAAAATTTTAAAAAATCATATGGTCATCTGAATAGTTACAATAAAATACACATTCAATAAAGTTCAAAATCCTTTCTTTCTTGATAACAACTCTCGCAACTTGAAGCAGAAAAGAAATTCCACAACTTGATAAATGACATTGGAAAAACTCCACTTAACTTTATATTTTATGATAAATGTAATTCCTGAATTGTTGGGGGGAGCAAAGCTGGTACAAAAATTTATACTATCTTTCCAAAGCTGGACATAAAATACATATGCAGATTTTTAAAAAATTAGTCAACTAATGTAGAAAAATATATCGACAGACAGAGTATCTCAAACTTTATTATAAGGTAAAAGACAATATGTTGCATATATTTTGGAAAAGTAAGTAAGAAAACTACAGTTAGTCTCAGACTTCTCTGAAATACTTAAATCCAGAAGATAGCAAAGCAACTGACTTGAGAGTTTTGTCAAAAGATTTTGAATCAGCCTTAAATAAGGCATTCCTTCTTTCAAAATGAAGAATAAAGAAGTTATTTAAATATGAAGAATTACTTATAAAAAGTACAATGGAACAACTTAATAATGAAAGAATATCTTGGTTTAATTTTGGTCTTGGGTTTACATTAGAAAATATTTACTTATAACTAAACCTGTGAAGGGGTGTTATTTTTATAGAATTACCATATTTGCAAGTATAAGGTCATTTCTGCATAATAGCTGCACTTAAGCTTTAGAATCAGACGTTTGTCATTTAGACATGTCTCTTAGGTGGATTTGTTGAATTACTTCCATCTTCAAAATTGGGAACCAAGAATAGGTATAATGGATGAGTGTAGTTTTGATAAGGACAGAATTCTCAGCAAGCATATATACAAGCAGTTCTCCCAGCAAATCATCTATTTTATAAATCAATAATAATAGATTTATTTGAAGAGAACCACTTTTAAAATTCTAATTATTTACTTTCATGATTGTATTTCTAACTATTTTCTTCCTACTGGTGTTGTTTCTCTAACATCCGTTGCATGCCTGGTCTTCAGCAACCCTAAATGGTACCTCACTCATCCTTTGTGTAGTTCATTTTCTATGTTATATACCTAATGCAAGTTCTTTTTAAAAAATTTATAAAATATCAGAAATGTAAACCGAAGAAGAAATTTTGAAAAATATATTCTATCCTTTGGGAAAGAGCAAAATAAACTTTAAAAAATTTTAGCATATTTATAGCATCTATTTTTTTCCATTGATTGTTAAATTAAGTTAAACTATTATGCTCAACACATAAAGCAATATATCCAATTATTTCACCAGCATGAAGCCTCTTTTTCTCCCCTGATCTTCCCTACCTTTTGCCTGCATGATTCTCTAAGTAGGCAAGTTATTTCTTATCCCCAAATTTTTGCCTATGGTATTACACTCATATAATCTATCCCTTATTTACCTGCTAAGCACCATATACATTTCTTAATAAACACCCTGCATTGTCTTATTCAATTTTTGTGTAATAGTTTCTGGCAAAAACCATCTTATTTTTCCTACTCTAACTCAAACATCTGAAGTATAGAGGTTATGAAACTTCCTAATCAATACCTAAGGCAGAGACTTTGAATATGGTAGATACACAGGTCAACCCGCATGAAGAGATAAATGAAAAAGGATTAAAATCAAGTATTGGCATAAAAATATATCAAATTTAGTTTCTAAAAATAAATAGAACCCACACACATATTTAATTTGGTCCACCAAAGCCCCATTCCCAATACATCTATGTCTCTGGATAATGAGATTTTTGGGGGGGTATTTCTATGAAAGCTATCATTCAGATCATGGACTAATGACACCCATGAGATTGGAGAGCAATTTGCTTTGTTTCCACCAGTTAGAAGGATCAGACATGTTGGAACAAGTTTTTATTTTACTTTATTTCATTTCATTTTATCACGGGGTTTAAGTGCATGTTTTGTATATGGACATACTATGTGGTCATGAGAATTGAGATTCAGGTGACCCATTCTCCAGATAGTGAACATCATCCCTAACTTCTGAACCTAATCCACCTTCCTCCTTTTAGATCCTTTAGGATCTTTGTGGCCATCTAGCTCCTGCATATAAGGGAGAACAGATAGTGGACAAGTGTCTTATTTAGCATTTGTCTTATATACTCATTCCTCCCTCTCACCTATGTTGGATACCCAGTTTTAAAAAGCTGTAGTATCCCACAGCCCTTTCAACCACAAAAAGGTATCATAAATTGTGTAAGAAACTTACTCTGGAGAACAGACCTTCTGGAGGCCAGAATCTGCAACAGGAGGATTTTATTACAAGTTATGTGGACATGTTCTTTTAGACATCCCAGGCTTGCTGTGACTTGACTCTTATCATCTTCTTTACTGGAGATACTTTTTTGCATTAAGCCTTTCCTAATTGCTTCTTTCTAACACCCAGACCTCAACCTACGTGAAGTGAATCCATTCCATTATGCCAGTAAAGCATCATTTATGGGCTTTTGCCAACCCCTTTTCACACAGTACAGTTGTCGTTGCTGTTTACTTTTCGGTCTGCCCTGTGGAACAGAGAACTCTTTATAAAGGAGCCTTAGTCGACTCTCTCTCTCACTCTCTCTCTCCTCTCTCTCTCTCTTTCTCTCTTTCTCTCTCTCTCTCTCTCTCTCTCTCTCTCTCTCTCTCTCTCTCTCGGTCTGCCCTGTGGAACAGAGAACTCTTTATAAAGGAGCCTTACTCGACTCTCTCTCTCTCTCTCTCTCTCTCCTCTCTCTCTCTCTCTCTCTCTCTCTCTCTCTCTTTCTCTCTCTCTCTCTCTCTGTCACTCTCTCGCTGGCATCTCACATTGTATCTGGAGCATAGAATATCTCCTTTTCTGCTCACTCCCTTAGAAAGCATTTCCTTCCTGGACTTCTTCCAGGAGAGAGTGAAATTTAATCACAGATCATATAAGGCAAAGTTCCTCCTACTGCTATGGGAGGAATGCTTGGACAAGGCTGAGTAAACTCATAGAAAGACTATGCGACTTTGTCAGTTCAACTTTCTGTGAGCTTTTTCTGATCCCAACAGGAGTTAGGATGCTTGACATTCTAGTTTGATTTTGTGTTTAAAGCAAAAGCATCCATATAAGAAAGGGTCCTGCTTTGAGACAGAATAAAAGAAAATCAGCGTTTTACAAAAATTCTCATTAACGCAACCTAACTGATTGATTCTGTTACTAGTCAAGTGTGTTTCGAAATAGGCCATTCCCTATTTTTGTATCTCAGTTTGCTTGTTACAAAAAGAAGAAGGGCCAGGCTCGGTGGCTCAACCTGTAATCTCACGCCTTTGGGAGGCTGGGGTGAGTGGATTGCCTGAGCCCGCAGGTTCGAGACCCGCCTGGGCAACTTGGCGAGACCTCATCTCTACAATAAATCAAAAAATCAGCCGGGCATGGCAGCGCATGCCTGTAATTCCGGCTACTTGGAAGGCTGAGGCGGAAGGATCGCCGGAGTCCAGCAGGTCGAGGCTGCGGTGGGCGGGAGCGGCCACTGCACTCCAGTCTGGGCGACAGAGTGAGACTCCAGCTCAAAAATAAAAAAATAAGCCGGGCTCGGTGGCTCAGCCTGTAATCCCGTGCCTTTGGGAGGCTGAGGTGAGTGGATTGCCTGAGCCCGCGGGTTCGAGACCCGCCTGGGCAGTGAGACTTCATCTCTACAATAAATCAAAAAATCAGCCGGGCGTGGTAGCGCACGCCTGTAATTCCGGCTACTCGGAAGGCTGAGGCGGAAGGATCGCGGAGCCCAGCAGGTTGAGGCTGCGGTGGCCGGGAGCGGCCACTGCACTCCAGTCTGGGTGACAGAGTGAGACTCCAACTCAAAAAAACCAAACAAACAAACAAAAAAAAAAAAAGAAAGAAAAAAGAAAAAAAGAAAGAAGACGGTTGAAATGAACGTCTTCTAATACCGTTTCAGCTCTAACTTACTAAGATACAGGGTAAATAAATTGCCTACACAATATAAGCTTGATTACTTTTTTCCAAGTTAGAGATACATACAGTATTAAATTACTGCTTTTCAGTTAGTTTCACCCCTCCCACCTTTTAATACTCTTCTGAGTTATCAAACATAGAGTTACATTTTCTGTTTACTATCACAAAGCTACTATTGAGTGGAAAAGAGAGTTTTTTAATCATACATGTTTTTATTTTGTCAGCGATTATTCATTGAGGACCTACTACGTACCAGGCCCTGTGTTAGACATGGGAAATACAAAGTAATGGAAAGTCAAGCAAGTGAACTCGCCATGTATAAATGCTGAAATCACAGACTAGCCAAGACTAACCTATGAGTACCAAGCCTGTTCTCTTTTGGTCAACCAGAAATTTTAACTATGCCATAAAACTTTAAAGCTCCTCTTGGTGGGCTCGGTGGCTTAACCTGTAATCCTAGCACTTTGGGAGGGCGAGGCGAGTGGAATGCCTGAGACGGCGGGTTTGCCTGGGCAAATTGGTGAGAACTCGTCTCCACACTATATCAAAAAAAAAATTAGCCAGGCATGGTAGTGAGCGTCTGTAGTTTTGGCTACTTGGAAGATTGAGGCAGAAGGATCGCTGGAGCCCAGCAGGTGTGAGCCTGTGGTAGCTGGGAGCGTGCCACTGCACTCCAGCCCTCCAGCCTGAGTGACAGAGTGAGTGAGACTCCAACTGAAAAAAAAAAAAAAAGCTCCTCTCATTCCTGCTTCTGCATTCAAAGCCAAGATTTTTTTTTTTAATCTAGGTATTTTTAAAGGTGGTACTTAGCCAGAAATATATGCACTAATCTAAAACTTTGGCCTGGAAACAGATTCCACTTGGAAACTGGCTCTACTCTCTAGTTGCCAAAAGAGTCTCATAGCAGGAATGTGACCCCAGCAAGAGGTGTAGAAAGTGAAGATTGGGAGTTGGTGTGAAATAGTTGTCTGATTTGGGAGCCAAAGTTTCAAGTGAAAAATAGAATTAAAGGGATAGTCAGGCCTAGTTGAAAAGAAATTAAACATGAAACATGTGACAGGCTTAGTGTCTTTGTAAATTCTGGAAAATGAATATATTACTCCTGGTGTAAGAACAAAATACCAATGCTGTCAGCAATGCTATGCATGACTCTGCCTTTATTCTGCTCCAGTAAGATACAAGAGAATATAAACTTTTTGTCCCATCCTTTCTTACCTCCACTTATTCCTTTTTAACATCATTTCATTCCACTCTGTCTCTTCTCAACCATTCACGTTTTATTTTCTAAAATGAGCACTGAAAACCTATTATTTCCAAACTTATGCATATGGAATAGATATGCAATATTGAATTATCAAAGCCTCTGCTCTCAAGAAGCCATGATCTCGTAATCTGGAGTGGGTGGGGAGAGAATGTGTAGATACATATTGTGGCATGGTTATCACCACCGTTCTTCATAGCCCAATCTTTGCTGGCTCGCTTTCTCTCTCTCTCTCTCTCTCTCTCTTTCTCTTTCTTTTGTATATATGTATATATATATATATATATAGAATTCTCTATGTATGTGCTAAAAAATAGAATAGAATTCTTTCTATATATGTGAAAAATCATAAATTTTTATTTATTTATTTCATTTTAAAGATGTGGGGTAAAATTCAGGATTAGGTACATAAGTGGTCATTGTACAAGTAAAGTTTGGGCCTAACTTTGGTCCCCACTTTGCCCGGTTTGAGATCAGGACCTTTATTAATGTTATGTACCCCCTCTTTCCCCTGGCAGTTTCTGGCTACTGCCAATCCCTTTCTTATAGTATTATGTAAATGTTAAGGGTCCACTTAGGAGTGAGAACATACGGTACTCAGCTTTTTGTTTCTGTGATAAATCACTGAGTATTATGGACTATAAATCCATCCAAGTTGCTACAAAGTCCTTAATTTTGTTCTTATTTATGGCTGCATAATGTTCCATTATGTATATCTGCCAGATTTTTTTATCCAGTCCTATTTCAGTGAACAGCACTGTTGGTTCCAAGTTTTTGCTATTGTAAATAGTGCTGCAATAAACATGTGTGGACAGGTATCTTTATTGTAGAGTGATGTAAGTTCCTCTGGGTATATTTTCAGAAAGGGGATTGCTGAATCTTATAGAAGGTCAATTTCTAGTTCTTTTAGGAATCATCACACTGTTTTCCATAGAGGTTGAAGCAGTTTACATTCCCACCAACGGTGAAGTATTTCCTTTTCTCTTCATCCTCACCAGCAACTGTTACTTTTTATTTAATTAATGATGGTCATTCTTACTGGAGTTAGGTGTATCTCAATGTGAGGATGAGAATTTTTCATGAGCCTGTTGGCTGCTCATGTGTCTTCTTTTGAGAAGCGTCTATTCATGTCTTGTGCCCACTTTTTAATTGTCTGTTTATTTTGTTCCTTTCAGCACGTTTGAGTTTCTTGTAGATTCTGGATGTAGGCCTTTGTCAGATATGGAGTTGACAAATATTTTTTAACATTCTGGGGGCTGTCTTTCCACTCTTTTGATCATTACTTTTGCTTTGTAAAAACTTTTCAGTTTGATGAGGTCCCACTTGTCTAACTTATCTCTTATGGCATGGGCTTTTGGGGTTTTGATCAGGAATTGGTTGCCTATTCCCATTTCCAAAAGGGTGTCTCCTGCATTTTCTAAGGTTTTTAAAGTTTGAGGTTTCACATTTAGGTCTTAGATCCATTTGGAACTGATTTTTGGGTATGGTGACAGGTAAGAGCCCTGTTTCATTCTTTTGCACATGGTTAGCCAGTTTTCCCACACCATTTATTGAATAGGTTCTCCTCTCCCCAGTGGTTATTGTTAGAGACTTTGTCTTGGGAGCGTAAACTAGTATAACCTCTATGGAAAATAGTGTGGTGATTCCTAAAAGATCTAAAAATTGGCCTCCTATATGACCCAACAATCCCCCTTCTGAGAATATACCTGGAGGAACTCATTTCTTTCTACAAAAAAGGTACATTCGCATGCATGTTTATTGCAGCACTATTCACAATAGCAAAAACATGGAACCAACTGTGTTGCCCGTTGAAAATAGACTGGATTTTAAAAACGTGGTACATATACAAGATGGAATATTATACAGCTATTATGGACAAAATTATGAACTTCGCTGCAACTTGGTTGGAATTAGAGTCTGTAATACTCAGTGATCTATCACAGAAAAAAAGAACTGAGTACCACATGTTCTCATTCATAAGCGAACTCTGAACAATCATCACAATACTATAAGAAATGGATTGGCAGTAGTGGGAAACTGGCAGGGAGGCAGTGGGAGGGCATACTTTATCAATAAGGGTACCCAACCTCAAACCAGGTGACATGGAGACCAAAGGGAGGCCCAAACTTTACCTGTACAATGAGCATATGTATACCTAACCCTGAATTGTACCCCACATCTTTAAAATAAAAATTAAAAAAATAAATAAATGCACAGCCACCCTAAAAAAAGTAAATCAATTGAGAAATTGAGATTTTGCTTCATGAATCTCTCTCCTGATCCATTGGTCTATACGGCTGTTCTTGTACCAATACCAGGTTGTTTTGATTATTGTAGCCTTATAATAAAGCTTAAAGTCTGGAAGTGTGATATCTCCCTCTTTGTTTCTTGTCTAAGAAATGTTTTGGCGATTCATGGTCATTTATGTTTCCATATGAATTTCTGTATTGTCACTTCCAGGTCTGAGAAAAATGACATTATAATTTCATGAGTATTGTGTTGAATCTGTAGATTACCTTTGGTAGGATGGACGTTTTAACAATGTTGATTCTTTCAGTCCATGAGATGGAATATTTTTTCATTTGTTTGTGTCATCTTGGATTTCTTTGAGCAGTGTTTTATAGTTTTCGTTGTAAAGGTCTTTCACTTCTCTGGTTAGGAAGCTGCCAAGGTATTTCATTTTTTGTGACTACTGTGAATGGGATTGTGCTTTTTATTTGGTTCTCTGCCTGTTTGTTGTTGATGTATAAGAATGTGACAGTCTTTTCCATGTTTATTTTGAACCCTGAGACTTCACCAATCTTTATCAATGCAAGGAGGTTTTTTGGCAGAGTATCTTGGAGTTTTGCAGTATACAATCTTATTGTCAGCAAAGCAGGATAGCTTGACGTCTTCTTCGCCTATTTGGACAGCCTCGATTTCCTTCTCTTGACTGAATGCTTTAGTTAGGATTTCCAATACTATGTTGAACAAGAAAGGTGAGAGTGAACAGTCTTGTCTTGTTTTGATTTTCAGGGGAAATGCTTCCAATTTATTTTTGTTTAGCAACATGTTGACTGTGGGTTTATCAGAGATGACTCTTACTATTTTGAGGTGTTCAAGGATTTTTATCAAGAAGCGATGCTGGATTTTATCAAAAGCATTTTCTGCATCAAATGATATAATCATGTGGTTCTTGTTTTTACATCTGTTGAAGTATTTAATTAATTTATGGTCTTGTGGATATTGAACCAACCCCGTATCCTAGGGATGACGCCTACTTGGTCATTGTGGATAATTTTTGAGATGTGTTGTTAGATCCAATTTTCTGGAATCTTGTTGAGAAGTTTTGCTTCTATATTCACTTGGGATATTGGCCTGGAGTTCTTTTTCTATGTTGGATCTTTGCCAGGTTTGGGTATGAGTTTAGCTTCAGAAATTGATTTGGTGAGAGTTCTGTTTTTCTCGATTGCCTGGAATAATTTCAATAGAATTGGTATCAACTCTTCCTTGTATGTTTTACAAAATTCCACTGGAAATCCATCTGGTCAGTGCTTATGGCAGAGTCAATTTCTTGGGTTTTTATTGGTCTATTTAGGATCTCAATTTCTTCTTGTTTCCAGCTTGGGAGGTTGTGTGATGTTAGAAAATTCTCCAATTCATTTAGGTTATCGAGTTTGCTTCCATATGGGTGTGCATAATAATCTCTGTTAATCTTTTGTATATCTTTGGGGTCAGTTGTGACTTGATCTTTTGCATTTCTGATTGTGTTTTTTTGGGGGGGGTTTTCTCTCTTTTTCTTGGTAATTCTGGCTGGGGGGGGTTCCATTAATCTTGTTTATCCTTTCACAGAACTAGTTTTTTGTATCATTGATTTTTTTCCTATGGTATTTTTATCTTCTATAGCCCATATATGAGTTTTTACTTTGGTGATTTGTATTCTTCTGCTGAAGTTAGCATTTTGGTGCTCTTGCCTTTCCACCTCCCTTATGTGAGTTGTTGGGCTCAATTTTTTCTCTTTCTAATTTCTTCATGTGTGTTCATAGTTATATAAATTCCCCTCTTAGTACTGTTTTTATGGCATCCTGGAGGTTTTGGTAAGATGTTTCTTCATTTTCATGTGTTTATAGGGATTTTCTACATCTGTTTTGATTTCTTTGTTGACCCAGGAGTTGTTCAGTATCATGCTGTTTAGTGTCCATGTCTTTGTGAATTTGGGGGGAATTTTGTTGGTGGTGAAGTTTATTTTTATTCCACTGTATTCTGAGAAGTTGCTTGGCAGTATTTCCATCCTGTGTAATTTGTTTATGCTTGACTTATAACTGAGGATTTTGTCGATCTTGGAGTAGGTTCCATGTAGTGCTGAGTAGAATGTATATTCTGCGGCTTTCAGGTGTCATGTTCAGTAGGTATCTACTAAGTTCATTTGGTCAAGCATCAAGTTGAGGTTCCAGATCTCTTTGTTGAATTTTTGCTCAATGATCTATCTAGGGTTGTTAGTGGGGTATTTAAATACCCCAGCTATGATAGTTTTTGAGTCAATATTTTTTATTAGTTTACTTATTAGCTGCTTTATAAAAGCTAGTGCTTCTCTGCTGGTGCATATATGTTTAGGATGCATATTTCTTGTTGATATATCATACCTTTTATCATTATGTATTGTCTTTCTGTATCTTTTCAAATTTTTATAGATTAAAGGTTGTTTTGTCTGATAATATGATCATGACTCCTGCCTCTTTTGTGATCTATTCACCTGAAAATTTGTTTTCTATCCTCCAACTTTGAGTCTGTGGGCATCCTTTGTGGTGAGATGAGTTTCCTGGAGGCAGCAAATTACTAGGTCATGTGTTTTTATCCAGTTTGCCATCCTATGTCTTTTCAGTGGTGCATGTAGTCCATTCACATTCAGGCTGATTATTGAAATGTGAGAATTTGTCCCTGACATAATTATCTTATAAGGCTGTTTTGTTTTCATTTAGCTTTTGTGTTCATATATGTGTGTATTTTCATTTTTGTCTTATGCTATGTGTTATGCTGCTTCTCTGTTTGTTTGTGATCTTATGGAGTATATGGTCTTCTTTGTTTCTTTTTTCTTCTGTGCATAACATCTTTTTAAGCATCTCCTGTAGAACTGGTCTTAAGCAGCATATTGCCTTAGGATTTAGATGTCTGGGAAGGATTTTAATTCTCCATTGCTGATGAAGCTTAGCTTGGCTGGGTAGGAAATTCTTGGTTGAAATTGTTTAGCTTTGTGAACATTAAATATTGGGATCCAATTCTTTCTGGGCTGTAGTGTTTTCGCAGATAAATCTGCAGCAATTCTGACTAGACTCCCCCAGTGGTTGTCTGACCTTTTTCTCTTGCTCCTTTTAGGCATTTTTCTTTTGTAGCTACTTTGTATAGGTGAATTGCTATGTGTCGAGGGGTTGGTCTTCTCATTAGATGTCTTGTAGAGGTTTTCTGGATCTCCTGTGCTTGTATAGACTTCTCTCTGGCCAGATGAGGGAATTTTTCTTGAATGACCTCATGGATTGTTTGTTCCAAGGTATTTTACATTTCTCTTTCTATTTCAGGTATTTCAATCAGTTGTAGGTTGGGTTTCTTGATAAAATCACACATCTCTTGGAGAGTTTTTTCTTTCTTCTTAGATTTTTAAAAATATTTTTAGAAAACTGGGTTAATTCTATATTTTTGTCTTCCAGCTCTGAGATTTTTTTCTTCTTCTTAGTCAATTCTGCTTCCTATGCTTCTAAGTTTGTTATTTATTTCTTGGTTGGAGTTCTTTATTTCTGTTATTTTTAAGTATGCTTTTTTGAGCCTGTCTAGCTCTGTTGCAATTTCATTTACTTTCGGCCCTTGCTTTTTAAAAATTTTTATTCATTCTATCCCAAAATTCTCTGATCTCTGTAAATACCTTCCTGGTACTGTTGTTCTTGGAGATAGCCATTGTTTGTGCACCAGTAGCTGTTATCACTAGAACTGACTCTTTGCTGGGACTCTGATAGTTAACAGGTTTCTGCTGGTTTTTCTTCATTTGTAGCAGTTCTCTTATCTTTCTCTTTTATTACATTGCTCAGCAAAAAAATGGAGAAGCAGTCACTTCTGATATTTGCTCTGCCCTTTGTCCTTCCTTGAGCCAAGGCTGTGGGCTTGTTCAATTATGAAGTAGGGCTGGAGTTGGGGTATTGAGCTATTTCTATACAGTTTTGAGCACATACTAGGGCTTGGAGATGCTGCAAGCATTCTGAACCTATTGGCAGGTCATAATATTTGCTCTCTGGTGAATGGACCAACTGGAATTTGCTCTTCATTTCTGTATAATATGACTTTACAGTAAGTATGTTTGCATAGACCCTGAGTCCAAGATAAGGAGAAAGAGAGAAAAAGAGAAAAGAAAACTAGAAAGGTAAAAAAGAAAGAAAAAAGACAGAGAAATAATAAAGAAACAGAAAGAAGGGAAGAAAAGAGAAAAACAATGAACAAACAAAGCAACCAAGTGAGATAATCAAGCAAACCAATACTTCCCTCCTTCCCCAAATTCATAAAGCATTCTTACCTTGAGTATATCTCTTTGGGGTGGGGCTAGACTTGTGATGGGTTCTGTGATTGTAGGGTTGTTACTGAAGATTACTTATTTGCTGTTGGAACTTAAATGTTAGAATCTTCATCCCCTGCTGCCTGCAATTGGTAGCCATTGCATGCCCATGTGAGGGAAGGGGACTGAAATAACTTTATACGGCATCTCTCAGGATTTTGCCCCCTTCCTTCCCCTATCAGCTTTGTTACAGCTCCCAGGGCATCCTGTTTATGGCAGGAGAATTGGGCCTTCTGCCTCTGTTCTGTCCTCCCAGTCTCTTTCACTTGTTGCTAAGGGCATGGAAGAGTCAGTTAGGCACTCACCAGTCTACTTCTCAGGCAGTTCTGCTGTCTGCGTTTATCATCCAGCGCCTGGCTCAGGGTGGAGGGTGGATTATCTGGGGTTCTGCATCTGTTGCTATCTGCCAGGGCTTATGCAATGGGGGCAATGTTCTCTGAGGTTGCAAAGAGCAGCCCCAATGAAACATAGAGATAGTGCCTGGTCTCAAGATGCAGTTCTGCTTTTCCACAGATACTGCCCTGCAGCACTTCTCTGCCTAGACATTAGAGAGTCTGGTCAGGTTGTCTGCCGGCTATGGTTCCTGTCACCAATGGGTTTGCTAGCTCCCTATCCAGGAGTTACCACAGTCTCTGGACCCGGTGGCAAGGCTCTGGAGCCCAGTCTAGGCTCAGAGTGGCTTCTCCCAGATGGATGTTTCTTCAGGACTCTGCCTCAGGCTTCCTCACTGCACTCCTTCCACAGCCCTCACTGCCAGCATTTAGCTCAGTGCTGTGGTGATAGGGTCAGCAATCACTCCAGTCATTTGTCCCGGGAAAAGCTCTGTTGACTTTAGAAAATGGCTTGCAGTTTCTGTGCTCCAGAAAGTGCTAGGGTCCAAGCAGAGCAGCTGCAGCGCCACCAACTTCCCCAGAAGGGTCCTGGCCACTGCTCTCGAGTCCCCACTCCGTTAGCCTCTCACACTCCCACACACAGAAACACAAGGAGAATTGTCTATACAATCCCTCATACACACAGGAACTCACACAGTCCGACTGGTTATGCCATCATCTTCTGAGATATAGCTTGATATTTTAAAAGTACAGATTAGAATCCATAATTTAAACAATCTCAAGTTACTAGAATCCAAAAAGTTACTAGAATTAGTATAAATATTTCCCTGGTTATTCTCAAAAACTCATGGTACATATACTTGAATGGAAGGAAGTCTATTCTCAGTATGTAAAAAGAGCTTTGTTCATAATTTTCTCAGATATCAATCTTTTTCTCACTCTCTTGCTCTCACTCTCTCTCTTCCTCTCTCATTCCTCCATTCTTTCTGCTCCCTTCTTTTTTTCTAGCTTTATTGAGTATAATTGATGGTACATAGTGATCCTTGTGTGTATGGGGGAGGTGAATGTTGTTGTGAGGACACTTAACATCTACTTGTATAGCAAATTTCAAGTAAACAATACAATATTAACCATAGTCACTATGCTGAACATTAGATCCCCAGAAATTATTAAGTTTATAATTGAAAGTTTGTACTTTTTCACCACTCAGTCAAGTTTGCCACTTCCCAGCCCCTGGCAACCACCATTTTACTTCCTGCTCGAGTTCAACCTTTTCTAAGATTTCACATATAAGTGAGATCAAACAATTTTGTTTTCTCTGCATTCTCATCCTCACTGCAGCATTGTTCACGATAACCCAGATATAGAAATAATAGAAATATCTGTCATGGGAGAATGAATAAAGAAATTGTAGTGAATGTGTGTATATATATATATATATATGTGTGTGTGCAATGGTATATTTTTCAGCCTTAAAAGAAAGTATTCTATGCCACTTGCAACAACATGGATGACCCTAGGGGGCACTATGCATTATGAAGTAAACAGATGCAGAAAAGACTTATATGTGCACTCTTTATGCTTCCTTCTTTAGCGATTCACTCACCAGTTTCTTATATTAATTTTCTATGCCACCAAGTAAGGCCTCCATTCTTGTTGTGATCACTAGAAAAATTTTTTCATCACCAGTCAACTCAAGTTGCTCTAAGATTATCAAGTATCTTAAAATTTCAGGTCCATTGTCTTTCTTTGTTTCTCAAGGAGGAAATGACTTAGGATACTCCATTCTTCTCTCACTCATTGCTTTTTCTATAAGCAGTTGCATATAAATTCTAATGAACAAACATTTCCACTTTATTATCTATATATGTATCTTTTATTGTATCTATATTTCAATGTGTCAGAGAAGGAAGAACCTATGAATGGCAGTAGTCACTAAGGGCTTTCTATTGAGGAAAACCTTGGAAATTGGACAAGGAAGCACTTGTCAATGCTTATTTTTTGTTCCATAAATATCTTACTGAATTGTGGGCTGTTATTAGATAATATGACATGCATGTTATTTTCTGAAAATAGTCTTCAACAATGCAGAGAAGCAGATATGTGAAATACAGGTGGAGAGACAAAGATTGAGAGAGAGAGAATTGTGAGAGTATCCAAGTTACACAGAACCATTCCTGTTCATCCATAGTGTGAAACCAATTTGTTTCACCACAAAAGGGCTCCTATTTTTGCTTAAGAAAACACACATTGACTTTCTGTCACTTTCAATTCAAAAGATTTTAACTATTTCAAAACTGTATAACTATCCTAGTAGGATTGCATTTTCATCTTAATTTTATAATTGTTGAAATTGAGACTCAGATAAAAGGAAAATTATAAAGCACTTGGAATGAGGCATCTGAGCATATTGTGTAGGCATATATGATATGCGCAGAATTCATTCCAGAAAAAAATAAATCTTCCTGTGGTCTAAGGTGTATCTGTATCAGTGTATGAGCTTTTAGATGTCTGTTTGAGTTTATCTCTGTGTTTATATTTCTATGTGACTGCATTGTGTGTGTGTGTGTGTGTGTGTGTGTGTGTGTGTGTGTGTGTGTGTGATAGAGAGAGAGAGAGAGAGAGAGATAGGTGAAAAAAATTAGGAGACCAGACAATAAGGGGAAATTTGAGGCAGAAGAAATGAAAACTAAGTGTGAATGAATGCAAGTCTTTTTGCTTGACTTAAAAAAAAATCAGCAAAAAACAAACCTGTACGTCATTGTAAAAGTTTCTAGTGATGCTCTTATTTTCCAAACAACTTGATCTTGATCTTCATGTTGCTGCTTTTTACTCATCTTTCAAGTACCCAGGATCTGAAAAATAGATACTCTCACGTCTCTATGTCCCTTCTGACAAATGAAGACAGCTCAAAACAACAAGGTAATGGCAACTTCTCCAAATTATTCTAAAATTATTGCTAGGGTATCAACTTCACTCCCTGAAACTGCCTTTTTAGTCTAATGCAATTATGTAACTTTCTAATCTTTCTGTCAGTGCAGTAGTCAGGAGGCAGGAGCAAAGAAAAATACTGCCAACCAGAAGGACCAAACCTATAAAGTAGAGATTACTGATTAACCACTGTTTCTGCTTAGGTATCAATCTATTTGGTGCTGGCAGCTGGATCGTTAACTCCTTAAGGTTCCCGAGCTGGTCAACAATTTTATATTCACCAAATTCACATCGAGTTTCACGAATGTTATTACCTTCCTAAGCCTGATTTCTTTCCCTTATTCCCTGCTCTAATCATCCTAAATGTACTCAGGGGCAGGTGATACAGATACATGTTGGCCAGGCACAAATATGAAGTCTGTTCAGGAAACGAGGGTTAGATGAGGTGTTATATAGCCTACATAGAAATGCTTTCCCTGGCTTAATGTCATCATTGAGCAGGAGGAATTGAACTGTTCATGGAAATTTTCCTATCTTTCTGTAGGGGTATTTTTTTTCCATTAAGGAAATTAAACATTGAAAGCAAAATCACTTGAGGTATAAAAATCATTGGATTTTAAAGTTGTAAGGAACCGAGGAATTGTTATTGCTTTTGCTTCAATTTTACAGATGACAGAAAGGAGAATCTCAGTGATTAAGCGAAGAAGGATGGTATACTGAAAATAACCTGGAGAATATATACCCAGAATGTTATTTTTAAATGGTAGATTAAAATCATTTTAATTTTTCTTTTCATCTGCATTTCTTAAATTTTCTACCACAAACATATCACTTTCTAAATGAAAGGTGTTATTATTCAACTAATATAAGGATTGACAGCAGTCAGATCTAAGTGTGAGTCTTAATTCTGCCATTAAATGCTGGGGGATCTCAGCAGATTATTTAACCTCTCTGATACTCAGTGTTGTCTCCATGTTATAAATGAAAGCACTTGCATCAATTTTACAAGTGTAGTGTGAAAATTTGGTAGATTAAACTTTGGAGAAAAAAAGAGGAAATAATTTAGCCCACTTATTTCCTAACTAGTTTCAATAAGACATACATATACACACTCATGCGTGCACACACACACACAAATACCCCTTTATCATTCCCAGTGCCTACTCTCTCCTTCTAAAACAAAGTGCCCATCCTCTATCTTCCACACTATGCTCATCATTTCCACATGCAGTTTTCTCCTTAACTTTCAAATTTTGTTGTTAGAAGTCTCATGAATACATTATTTAAAAGTCCTGGTATTTTTAACAGCCTCCTGATAATCTATCACCTGGGGAAAAAGAAAAAAAAATGCATGAGAGTTTATGCTGTGAAAACTCCAAGGGCAGATAAAAGATTTGGCTTCTATTTTTCCCTTTCCACAAATAGAATTGCTGCATTAAGGATACAGCAATTCTGTTTTTGAATACCTTTTGGGAAAATGTATGTGATTTAAAAGTCCCATGAATTAAAAAAAACAAAACTGAAGCTTTAGTTAATTATTCTATTTTTTCCCTATGAGATGCAGAATTAATAGATGAGAATTGATACAGAAAAATATATAGATCTTGTTGTTCAAGATCCAGTAGTCAGCTGGCAAGATCATTCTTCTGACTCAATTTGACTTTCCTATACTGTCTCAACTGAAACATTTTAAAATACAATCTCAGATACTGGAGACTATGTCTGAAAGTAATACAAATCTCATCCTTTGCCCTAATTCTATTCATACACACCTGTTCTCATCTTCAAATATTTGCTGAACCTCATCTGAATTTAACAATTCACTTTAAAAATAACTATCAGTCTTCTAAGCCCAATGACCCACACAATCTCTCCACTCTGTTAAGACTGTTCCTCAAATAAGCTGCTGAGATATCCTCCCAGACTCAGTCAATGTGGCCACTCTTTTCATTCTAATCCTGTGGAATATGGACCAGAACAACTTGACCAATCTCTCCCATTAAGCAAGAGATGTGACTGGTAAATTTACAAGCAAGCAGAATCTGCTCTTGCTTATTCTTTAAGGAATTTTGTTTTCCCTATTTGTATCTAAGACTAGATAATAAGTCATATTCAATAATTGTTGAGCAGAAGACCCAGAATCCTAGGCATGAACAATTTTGTTAAGATGATAAAGAAGGAAAGTTTCTGTCTCTTCTGTGGTGGCTCCAAACTTGTGCCAGGTAGGAAATCTCTGTTCATTTTATAGTATGAGATGGAAAGTAGCTGGTATATATGTCTCTATCCTCTTACAAAAACCTAGGCAATAGCGAATATTTGACTACTTACTACATGCTTTTTTTCACTGCTTAGCATAAGATCTGGTACGAAACAGTCTCTCTCTTACACACACACACACACACACACACACAACTCTAAGAATATCACTCTATTTTGATCTGTAGAACATTTTATTCCTTTTCTGGATAATTCTTTAATTTTCTTATTCCACTCAAATAATTTAAGATTTTTTTCAGTGCCTTGTAGTCTTAAGAAAGGTCACAATGAAAGAAGGATGCAGAACCTAATCTAACACTAAATGTAGAGATGTAACCTAATACAGAATGCAAAGATCTTCCTGTGCTCTCCTTTGGCTACTGACAGTATCTTTCTTTTCCTGGTTTCCTTTATGATACTTCTCTCCATCTTTTCCCCTTGTGGTTTTTCTTGTCCTGAATAAGGCTGCAGTGCCTAAATATCATATATGTCGGAACATACAATAAGTTTTAAAAAGCATAATATTTTCATCTTCTCTGGGTATACTGTGTGAAATACACATACATATTTTGAGGAGTGGAGATAATTGGAAGAGAAAGCTAAGAGTAGTTAAATGTTATCCCATTCAAAAAACATGAACATTCTGTTGAAAACTATTATCATTTAAGTAAAGGAGGTAGAAAACCTTAAGTCCCTGCCTAATCCATTCTTCTACCTCCTCCCTCTAGTTCTAAGTCCCTATAGTTCTAAGTAGTCATGACAATATAATATAACATGTTATTAGACTGCTAACAAAATATACTCCAAGTGGATTAAAATGTACAAATGAAAAGTACAGGATATGAAAATATAATATTTTTAGTACCAAATAAGGTCATGGGTCAGAATCAAAGTCATCCTGTGACTTTGAGAATCTTCTTGGAGTTAAACTGTAGTATAACAGTAAATGATTGGTCACTGTGTAAAAACTATAATAATGATAAACATACAAGGCTAGAAGCAAAGTTGATGAGATAGTGTTGCAAAGCAAAAATATAAGAATTTCTTAAACCTCTCTGTCCCTGAGGTCTTGTTCTTTGATGTGTATCTAAGTCATTTTTTCCTCTACGACTAAATCACTCTTTGGTCACAGAACAAAAAACCAACACTGGAAAGTATTCTTCAGGGAGACACAAAATAATTCAGTTTTGGGAAAGGCTTTTCCCCCTTATTTTTTCACAAAAAGAAACTGTAACTATCCATCTGAGACAAAAAAAAAAAATCTGTCAACCATTATCAAAATGATTTTCTTAAGAGCAATTTAACGAGATTCATTAATTTAAAGAGATTAAAACAGTCTGTATTAAAGGACATTTTGACAGAACAAAATAGGTTATAATAAAAGCTGAAAATCAGCAGTCTCTCTTCTTATCAAAGACGATGCAGAACTCTCAGCAAAGTCTTCTTCATTCAAAGTGAAATTCAAGATCTGATTCAATTAATAGAAGTCTTGAAATGAAACAGAAAATAAAGTTTGCAATAGGTCAAAGTACTAAATGTGCTACTGACAAGAGCACAAAATGTTCAGTATTTTCTTGAGAAGATTTCTAAAATGAGATGGCAAGGACAAAGAAGGAGGTGTAAAACCACATGCATTTAACAATGGAAGAAGCAATCTGGCCTAGAAACAAAGCTAACTTTATAGAAGCTGGAAACTTACTTTTTCTTTCTAGCTACTTTTAAGGCAGCAATTGTTTACTAAGTTAGGGGAGACGATCATTTTCTTTCTACAACATGTTTTATGAGAGTGTCTTAAATGCAGTCACCTTTCCCTTAAATACAGTACATGACAAGGATGTGTACTAAATATATCAGAATGTCTATGACAGGGAGAGCGATTTTGGATTAGATTAATGGGGACATGTGAAAAATGAAATATGAAGAAATATGTGAATGTATATTTGTACAAATTACATACATGCATATCTATGTAAGTACATACATACATGCACTTATACAGTTAGAGAGTTAAGATGTGTATATCCTTAGGAACCTGAAAGACAAACTGACCACAGAGAAACAAAGCTAGAAAGCACTGTATTAATTAGGTCTTCTGGGAAGCAGATGCTGAAATGGAGGAAAAAAGTGGGGCTTGATGATTTTAAAAGATAACAGATAAAATGTAGTTGAGCAGAGAAAGCTCCAACCAGGAATGAAGAATATTTCCTCTGAAAAGAAAGAGAAATAAAAGCTGGATTGGACAGGGAGACCCTCAAACTGCAAAGTACATTTGGAAATTTCTTGGATGACCAAGGAGGAGATACAAAGCAAAGATTGCTCATAAGATGAGCGCCAGGTTTAAAAGAAATTGTCAGTTCCTAGTACTTCTGTTGGGCTCAATTATTGGAGAGGACTGCTTTGGAGAAGCATGGTCTTGGCAGGAAAGCTGAGGTGGATGCTGAAGGCATTAGCAGGAGGAGGCTGTCAGCTGACTATACTCTGTCTCTGAATGAAAAATTATTTCTCGAAGGGAGACCTGGTAGCACACTCCCATGGCTGCCACTGCAAACTTTCCTTCTCTTCAAATCTATCGTACTTTTCACCATCTTCAAAAAGATCATTCAGTTTCTTTTTTTTTCTAGATTAGTTAATATAGTTTATTTAGTAAATTAGAGAAAGAGAAGAGATTCATCTCCCCAAGGTAGGGGAAGGGACAAAAGCTTAAGAAAAACATGGCCTAGTCATAGCTCAAAGAGCACATGGCCGCACCATAGCTTAGCAAGGCAATGACCTAATCATTCAGTTTTTTATACATGTACATGTGTCTATATTTTAAAAAATGATGTAGTTTATTCATTATAAATATTTCATGTATATTTTTAAGTAATTTGTCTCAAGGGCTGTTTTAAGTGTAGGGTCTCTTTCTAGTGGATTCCCTGTGTTAATTCACTCTTCTGAAGATTTATCTTCTTTCTCAGGAATACTTATTGAAATATTTTCACGAATTGCGAATGTAAACTTTCTGTGGCAATGCCCGCTTGAAAACATATCATTGGCTTTGTACAGCATTATTTCAAAACCATTTTAGCCTTTGTTGTTCCCTGTAAATACTCACCATCATTGGCTTTGTACAGCATTATTTCAAAACCATTTTAACCTTTGTCGTTCCCTGTAAATACTCACCAATCACCTTTTAAAAATAAAATTGTACTTATTTTGAAAAAAAATGTGAGGCAAATATTTGCATGCATAGTTGTAATAATAATTCAGAGAGTTCCTGTGCAAACTTTACCAAGCATCTTCCAAATCTATAATACAATATCACAACCAGGAATTTGAGGTTGATGAACACATTCAAGAGACAATATCATTTCATCATAGCCAGGATCTCTTGTCTTGTCTGGTTACAGCCATATTTACCTTTCCCAAATCCACTGCTACTAAGTAAGGGCAACCACTTATCTGGTCTCTATTTCTATAATTTTACCATTTCAATCATATCTTATAAACATGGTCATATAATGTGTGATACTTTTGGAGCTGTTTCACTCAGCATAATTCCTTTGAGATTCAGCCAAATTGTTGGATTTATCAACAGTTTCTTCAATTTTTCTTATTTCTAAGTAGTAGTCTATGGCATTCAGGTATAATAGTTTGCTTAACTATTCACCTATGCAAGGACATTTGGTTTGTTTCCGATTTTTGGCTAGTGCAAATAATTGCTGCTATGAACACTTGTGCACAGGTTTTTGAGTAAATGTAAGTTTCATTTACATGGCACAAATGCCTAGAAAACCAATGCTGTTTTAAATGCTGTTTGCATATTAAGAAATATAGTTGACCCTTGAACAACATAGATTTGAAATGTATAAGTCAATTTATATGTGGATATTTCTTCATAAATATGCTTTTTGGAGATTTGAAAAAATTCATGAACTAGGTAGCCTAGAAATATTGAGAAAATTAAGAAAAAGTGAGCTATGTCATGAATGCATAAAATATATATAGATTCTGATCAATTGGTGTGTTGATTGACTGTTTATGCTGTCAGTAAGACTTCAAGTCAATAGTAGGCAATCAGTAAAGTTTTTGGGAAGTCAAAAGTTAATTTGGATTTTTGACTATGTAGGGAAGAATCAGTGCCCCAACTCCCACATTGTTTGAGGGTCACCTGCTTAAGAAACTGCCAAAATAGTTTCCAGAGCAACTGCAGCATTTTACATTTCTATAATCAATGTGTAAGTGTTTTATTTTCTCCATAATCATAGGCATTTGGTTTTGTCATTCTTTTTAATTTAGCCAATCTGACAAGTGTGTAGTGGCATCTCATTGTGGTTTTAATTTACCTTTCTGTGGTGGACAGTGATGATCAACATCAATTTTGCATATTGTTTGGTAACTGTGTATACTTCTTGGTGAAATTTTTGTCTACATGTTTTTTCTCTTCTTTTAATTGGACCGCTTGTGTATGTGTGTTTTACTCTTGAATTTTAAAAGTCATTTATATAATCTAAGACTAATCTGTCTTAGATGTGTGGTTTGTAAATATTCCTTTCCAGCCTATAACTTGTCTTTTCATCCTCTTACCAAGGTCTTTTGTAAAGCAAACTTTTAATGCTTATTAAAGTCCAGTTTATCAAGCCTAAGGAATATTGCCTGTCCTAGATACTAAAATTTTTAGAAGGGTTTTTTTTTAATAGAATTACAATTTTGCATATGCAATCTTACACTTAAGTCTATGACACAATTTGAATTAATTTTAGTATAACGTGTGAGGTTAGGTTGAGGCTAATTTTCTTTGCCTGTGTTTGTCCAGTTGCTCCAGGACCATGTTTTGAAAAGACTCTTTCCTCCATTGATGTCATAAACCTTTTCAAAATCGCTTGAGCATATTAGTGTGGATAAAACAACTTTAAAAGAAGAAATTGGTATCTACATTTTATATCTTAGAAAAAAGTGTGGGAGATGGTTCTTGTTCATGCAGCTAATTAGTACAATATTACTTTCAAACCCAGCATATCTAAGCCAAAGGGTTTTTTCCTTTTCACCATAAAAAGAGCTGTGTCTAATGCTTCCTTCAAGCTCCTATGGTGATTTGCACACAATAGTTGGTCAAAAATGGAAGAAGGAAAAAAAACTTTGCCTCAATCAATGGTTATTTCAAAGACTATTAAGAGTACATTGGAGCCGGGCAAGGTGGCTCAGCCTGTAATCCCAGCGCTTTGGGAGGTTGAGGTGAGTGGATTGCCTGAGCACGCGGGTTCGAGACCTGCCTGAGCAACTTGGCGAGACCTCATCTCTACAATAAGTCAAAAATTAGCCAGGCATGGTAAGGCGCACCTGTAGTTCCAGCTACTTGGATGGCTGAGGTGGAAGGATTGCCGGAGCCCAGCAGGTCGAGGCTGCGGTGGCCGGGAGCGGCCACTGCACTCCAGTCTGGGTGACAGAGTGAGACTCTAATTCAAAAAAAGAGTACATCGGATTTCTTAATTGGTACAAGGTTGAAGAGGAGACATGATCCCTTTATGTAAGTCTATGCATTACAAAACTAAATATGTGCAAAGGGAACCTGGTTTCAGAAAATCTCCTTTGCCTTCACTGGATAATTTCTCTCCAGGTGTTGCTTTAAGATGCAGCTGTTTTCAGAAACCTGACAGCACTTTTCCAGCTTGAAGATGTGATATTAAAATAAAGATGAAACCTGACAATTCTGAAAAAGTGAGATTGTACAATTACTAATTTAGTGAACAAATTGAATCTCTTCGTGAACCTAAACTTGAATCATATTTTTCTTTAATTATCAATCCTTTTACATACCTCTATTTTCAGATAAATATTGAGAAGGGAAAGGTAGTTACTATCTCTAAATTCCACCAGATACTCTGCCTCAGTTTCTGGCATGTTATTAAAAATGAATATTCAGTGGTCTTATATGTTGTTAATCTAAATATGTTGTTGTTGTACTCTGAAATCTTCATAAATATATTATATGCAGGTGATTTTATTCATGACAACATTTAAAAAACATAATCCCACAGGCATATTTTAGGAAATGTAGTTCTTTGATTTCAAGGCATTTGGATAAGTTGCTAATATAATATTCCTAATTAACTGAGAATAAATATGAAGATTTGTATATCATATACATGGCATGAAGATATCCACTTTTTCCAGAACCATTTGTTGTATGATATACATTTAGTGTTGAGGTCAATGCTACAAATGCAAAGAGCAAAAAAATAAATAATAGAAATGAATTTAAAAACTCAGGTGAGATTTCTCAAAAAACTAAAAATAGAACTATCATATGATCAAGCAATCCCACTACTGGGTAGTTACCCAAAATAAAAAAAAATCAGTATATCAAAGGAATACCTACACTCCCACATTTATTGCAGCACTATTTAAGATAGCAAATATTTGAAGTCAGCCTAATTGTCCACCAATGGACATATGTATAAAGAAATTGTGCTATACATACACAACGGATTGCTACTGGTCATACAAAGAATAAAATAATGTCATATGCAGGAACATCGATGGAACTGGAGATCTTTATGTTAAGTGAAATAAATGAGGCATATAAAGACAAGTATCATACGTTCTAACTCAATGTAGGGGTTAACAAAGTTGATCTCATAGATGTAGAGTAGAATGACAGATACAAAAGACTGGGAAGCCTGTGTAAGTTGATGTAGGGAGAAGTGAAGAGAGGCTGACAGGTGGTATAAATATACAGTTAGACCAAGGAAATAGATTCTGATGTTTGATAACAGAGAAGGGTGATTATAGCTAACAACAATATTTATATATTACAAAATAGCTAGAAGACACCATTTGAAATGTTCCCAACATAGAAGTGATAAGTATTTGAAGTGATAGACACCCTGAATTCCCTGACTTGATCATTATACAGGCTTTGCATGTATAAAATATTACAGGTATCCCATAAATGTATACAAATACTGTGCATCTAGAAAAGAAAATTCACATGAATTGTTACTTTCTCTGATCACGTAGCCTGCTTAAACAGATGGATGCAATGGAGACTGATTTCCTGTTCCTGTTATCTGTCTTTGGTAAAATAGCAAAATTATTTAATGCAATCTACTAATCTAACAGTGCTAAGCATATATATTAATAAGAAATTAGAAGACATAAACAAATAGCATTCACTTTTTGCTTCATAAAAGTACTTATTTACCCCTATAATATTTATTTTCTCCAAATATTAAAGCTATGAGTTAATTACAGATAACATTGACTATTGAGAAACTGTAAATAATCAAACAAATGGTCCTTAATTCCACCAGGTAGAAGTGACCACTGCTTGACAAACACATTCACACACACCAAACAAAATGTATATTAAGTTTTAGTAAATTTAGATTACAACATATGTATGAATGCATACATATGTATAACTTTATGCTATACCTTTATATATTTACTTATTTTTAATGTATACTTTTATTTTCTAAATTTGGATCCCAATATATTTGTGACTGTGCTTGTAGATATATGTGTACATATATCTATAATGCACATATATAAATTTTGTGTGCTGCATTCATCTTTTCATATACTACTAAGGTATTAATATTTCATTTTAGGTTAAATTTTCTCACATTTTCAATTATCTTTCACATGTACATATCTGCCATCTGAATTGGAGAGTTAAATAACAGCTATGTCATTGACATCAGGTGCATTACTCCTTTACTATGTTAGTAAAAATTTTCTATTTTTTGGTGGGAGAGGTTTGTTAAAATGAGGATAAAGGCCTGCTTCACCTTACAACATACTGAGAATGGATATATCCTTTTATCTTTTTGAACAAAAGACAAATGATATTAGAATCTTTGAAAACATTCATCTCAAAATGATAAATATATATCAAGGAGTAAGTTAATTCAGCATTAAAGGTAATTTAAATATACTAAAAATAACTTTTGACAATCTATTATGTGCAATGTCTCCAAGGTTAAGATGTCTTCTTAGAACTTAAGGGATTCAATTTGGCTACTCAACAAAGACACTTAATAGATGCAGTCAGAAAAATTGAGAGCATGATGCTTACTTTGTGCTGTTTGTAAAAAGTACAAATACTATCCAAATGTAAATTAACTAGCATAAAATTATTTATAGTAAATGTTCAGTTGCAAAAAATGGTAGATGTGTTTCAGTTAACATCTTCATCTTCTCTAAACCAGATAGTATAGGAAAATAACAAATGAAATTGGCTGGTTGTCCTCAGCTGTGGATAATAACAATGATTACTGTGAACTGTGGCGACCAAGTTTGTTTTTTATTTTATTTTTTTGAGTTGGAGTCTCACTCTGTCACCCAGACTGGAGTGCAGTGGCCAATCCTGGCCACCACATCCTCGACCTGCTGGGCTCTGGTGATCCTTCTGCCTCAGCCTTCCAGGTAGCTGGAACTACAGGCGCGCGCTACCACGTCCGACTAATTTTTGATTTGTTGTAGAGGTGAGGTCTTCCCAAGTTGCCCAGGTGGGTCTTGAACCCGCGGGCTCAGGCAGTCCACTCACCTCAGCCTCCCAAAGGTGCAGGATTACAGGCGACCAAGTTTTAAAAGATATACTAGGTTCAAATATTCAGAGAAAAATAAGGTGGGCATTTCCAGGCAAGTAAATAGTATGAGCAAGTACCTGTTAGTGAAATAAAAACATTATGTTAAGAAACCAGGAAAATTAAGTAGACAAAGGAATTTGTGTTGCTTTGTTTTATTTGTTTCTTTTGTTTTTTTTTCAGTACCTCTAAAAGCTCACTACCCATCTTAGAAGTAAGTTGATCAGAGCATATCATTTTGTAAAGTAGTTTGCTTATCAAGATGCTTAAACAGTTTAATGTTTGTCAGCAAGTTCTTTGATTTCCATACCTATCTTAGCTCAACACAGTCAGGCCTGCAAACAATCAAGAAAAAAATCTGTGTGAAACTAATAGATAGACAGATGAAAGACACTCTTAGTATCAGATGGAATCTTAAAATTCAGTACTGAAAGGTCATTTTTGGATTTTATTTTCCCCTTTCAGAGCCTCGGAAGTTTCTTTATGTATAAATTCTATAGAACAATTTGTTTATCTATGTCTATTTTTTTAAAGTTCCATAAGATAACATAGAAGAAAATCTGTAACATTGAGTCTGAAAAAAAAGAGATAAATTTGAGTACATCAAAATTTAAATTTTGCTTTTCAAAAAACACTGTTAGGAGAATAAAAATACAAGTTAGAGAGTGGTAGAAAGCATTCACAGTGCATGTACATCTGATAAAATAATTGTACCCAGATTTTATAAAGAACTCTCAAAACTCAGTGATGGAAAAAACTCACAGATCAATAAGAGAGCATAAAAATATTTGAACAGACTTCACCAGAGAAATTACAGCAATAGTCAATTAGTCCATAAGAAGATGCTTAGCATCATTAGTCTTTATGGAAATTCAAATTAAAACCATGATGAAATATCTACTAATATGACTAAAGTTAAAAAGATAGACCATACTGCATGTTAGTAGGACTATGGAGGGACTGAAAAATTTGTAAAATGGCAAAACATTTTGAAAGGGTTTTTTCCCTTTTTTATTTCTTTTTTTCTTCTACCTTTCCTTCCTTCCCTCCCTGCCTCCCTCCCTTGCTTTCTCTTTCCCTTATCTTTATCTTTCTCTCACCCTTCCTTCCTTCCTTCCTTCCTTCCTTCCTTCCTTCCCACCTTTCCCTTCCCTTCCCTTCCTACTCCTTCCCTTCCATTCCTACCTCTTCCCTTCCCTTCCCTTCCCTTCCCTTCCCTTCCCTTCCCTTCCCTTCCCTTCCCTTCCTTCTTTCTTTCTTAGAAACAGGATCTTGCTGCAGCTTTTACTTCCCAGGCTCAAGCAGCCTTGTACTAAGTAGCTAAGGTTAAAACTATAAGCCACCATGCTTGACTGATGTTTTAAACTTTTTTGTAGAGATAGAGTTTCACTGTGTTGCCTAAACTGATCTTGAACTCCTGTTATTAAGTGATTCTTTCAAAGTGTTGGGATTACAAGTGAGAGTCATCACTCCCAGACAAGTTGGCAGTTTTTTAAAAAGTTAAAAATAAACCTACTCTATATTCCAGCTATTTTAATTCTAGGTATTCACCCAAGATAAAGAAAGCATGTGTCCACATAAAAATTAATATATGAATGCTCATACATGCTTTATTTTTAATAGCTAGAAACTGAACGCCATCAAAATGTATATCAACAGAATAAATAAACAAAATGTGATGTGTCTGTATAATGGAATACTGCTTAACAATGAAAAATAATGGAATATTGATAAACACAACGTGAACTTTCCTCTATAATTATGCTTAGTTAAAGAGGTGGGATAAAAATAATCCATTCTGTCTGACTCTATCTATATAAATCTCCAAAAACAAAAACTAATATCTAGAGCCAGAGTATAGATTATTGGTGTCTGGTGGTGGGGCTGAGACAGGCAGGAGGGAAGGTGTACAAAAGGGCACAAGGACACTTTCAGGGATGACAAAGGTGTTCACTATCTCCATTGGCGCAATGGTTTCATTGGTGAGTGCCTATGTCAAACTTATATTCTATACTCCAAATATGCTGTTCAGTATACAATAATTCATAAAGACTTTTTAAAAAGTCTTTAAAGTTTAATGTTTGAATTTTTAATGGCCCTACTTTTTGAGGGGTGAAGTATTTGAGCACTTGATGTAGGAGGGGCTCAGGTGCTTGATTCTGAAGCTGTTATCCAGTTTTCTTGGACTTTACTTAACCAACGTTTCTCAGTTCGAGTCTCAACTCCATTCCTTGCCTTCTTAAATAAATTCTCTCTGCCTACCTTACAAACAGTTATCCCCTGTCTGATACAGTGCTACTTATACAGTGTTAACTCAGATACTTGTGACATTTGCTTTGTTAGGGAAGGGCCAGCTCTGTCTTCACCATTGATTTCCCATTATTTTGTGAAACGCCTCATAAACATTAGGTGGTAAATATACATCACTTACTCCATTAGTTATATTATAGTATACATATATATATTTACACACACAATGTAAATGTGTGTGTATGTATGCCATGAGATGCTCATAGTATATTTCATATGTCTTTTATAATCTTCTTTTGATTATATTTCCCTGTTGATAATAATAGATACTATGTATTTACAGTATTCAAATAACTTTGGAATTAACCAAAGGAATCATATATTGCAAAAGCTTATTTTATTTCATTCTTATTTAGTGGCTGTCTGGTCATAGAGAAACTTATGAACCCTTCTTAATTTCAGTTTTCCTGCATACAAAATTAAAATATTGATGCCTACTTTATGGGATTGGGGCAAGGTCCAAATGATCCTACAAATGAAAAACTTACCTAAGTACTTAACACATGATAAGATCAAACTATATAAAAGTCATAAAATAATAGCTATATCTGAAGACCATTTCAACATTTTCCAGACACGCCTTTCAAAGCTGCTTCACTGTTCCTACATTAGATTCTCCTTCAGTGTCTCCACAGCCCTCTGGAATGAATGGTTCTGTATGTTACCATGGTAAATACTTCATTTCATCTCTGACTAAGGAACTTGAATAAAATCTCTTTTAAAATGAATCTATTTCTATAGCTTCCTCTTAAATAATAATATGAGGATAAATGTATAGTACATATCATGTTCCAACCATTTGATATCTCTATCATACTAATCTTCAAAATAAGTTTCATATAGGTACTATCTCTCTTTATAAGTAAAGAATCTGAGAATCAGCAAGGTTAAAAAATTCCTCAAAGGTCACATAGTTTGTAAATGTCGAAGGCAGATGTTGACTTCAGTTGTCAGATTCTGAAATTCATGTTTCTTTCTCCTACAAAAAGCTACTCTTCTCAGTCATCCTGTGAGGCTGACTTCTAGGAAAATCACCTTTGGAAAAATCAGTCCCTTCTTTTATTCATAAGAGTCTTCTGTGAGTTATCATTTATTAGAGAATGCCCATGCTGCTGTCACTTTGCTTGAATCAAGTTCATTTAAGTCTTTAAGTTGAAGCTGATACCCTACCACTTTGTATGGTAAGAGGATCAGGGACATTTAGACACAAAATAAACATAGGTGATGATCAGAATGAACCATTTACAATTTCTAATCTTTATGAGAGAAAAAGACTACTGTTCCACGAAGGTGACTCAGCTTGCCCTCAGTTTAGATACCTGCAATTCCTAATTTTATAACTTCTTTTCCCTCTTTTATTGTTGTAATTTTTTGTTATATTCTACAAAATACTTCCAACATTTGCTTTTTAATCAAAAGTCATGGAGAAAAATAAATAAGCTTTCAAAAGTGGTTGAGAGGGTTGGTAATGATGTTAATATAGCAGAATTTATAGAAAGCCTGCCTTATTTTCAAGTAATAACAAAATGATAATAATAATACATGATACAACCCTAACCCAAAGAGGAAAATAGAAATAAAAACTGCAAATAATTTTCTTTTCTTTTTTTTTTTGAGTTGGAGTCTCACTCAATTGCCCAGACTAGAGTTCAGGGACTGCTTGTGGCCACCGCAGCCTCGACTTGCTGGGCTCCGGCGATCCTTCCGCCTCAGCCTTTCAAGTAGCTGGAA